>NC_088407.1:61244017-61470074 GCF_034236695.1 Oncorhynchus nerka
ACTTTGCCCATAAAAGACAAATACCTAGCTTTCCACATTGCTAGCTTCCTCTGTACCACTGCGATACGCATGTTCCAGTTTAGCCGCTGAGCCGGAGGTCTCAAAATGGACCCCGAGAATCCTCAGGGCCCCCTCACAGAGAGATAACCCCCCAGGCACATCCGTTCTACCGCGCCATCTTCCGAAAAACTTGACAGAAGACTTTGCATGGTTCAGAACTGCTCCCGACGCTCGGGTGAAATCCCCAAAGATGGCAAGGGACCTTGTCAGGCACGAGTCCTTGCACAACAGCAAGGAAGTGTCGTCGGCGTACTGCGTCATCTTAACACGCAGCCCACCACTTCCAGGGATCAGCAAACCTTCCACCCCTGTGTCTGCCCTAATGGCAGCCCCCAGAGGCTCCATGTACAGAACGAAGAGGAGAGCCGAGAGTGGGCACCCCTGCCTGACCCCAGACGAGAGGTCAAAACATCACCCAAGTGACTATTTACACTAACTCGGCACCCCGCTCCGACATATAATGTACGAATCCATCCTATAAACTTCTCCCCAAATCCTAATCGACCTAACACTCTGAATAAAAAGGATCTATTCACGCGATCGAAGGCTTTCGCTGATCTAGCTGCTACCATTAAAGGCAGACCTCTATCTTCAACCCAAGCGATGGAGTCCCTGATTAACTGTAGGTTCCATCTAATAGAGCGGCCTCTACCCCGCACGTCTGATCCTCATGAACGACGTAGGAAGGGCTGTGTGCAACCGGTCTGCTAAAACCTTTGCAAAACCTTGTAATTTACACACAGCATGGTCAACGGCCGCCAGTTGCCAAGGTCTGTTACTTCCCCCTTCTTATATAAAAGTGACAGCACACCAACAGCCATTGATCCCCCGGGACCCCGTCTCAAGGATGGCCTTCAAGACTTTGAGGACCACTGGTCCAAGTATACCCCAAAACTTGAGATAAAACTCAGCCGGCAGCCCATCTATCCCAGGCACCTTCCCTTTTCCCATCCTCCTAAGAGCGCTCTCAACCTCTTCTAGTGAGATCTGGGCCTCCATCACTTCTCTAATGTCCTCCGGCAACCGCCTGGACAAGTGTTCTAAAAACACATTTCCCTGCTCTACATCTATTTCCCTTTCCTTAAATAAACCTTGGAAATGATCAGTTGTCACCCTGACCATATCCTCTGGTTTTCTAACTATACTACCATTTTCTTCCCTAACACCATGCATTACCTTCCTACTCTGTCTTGCCCTAACCAACTTAAAGAACATAGCAGAACAAGTCTCATTATGTTCTAGAAAGCCACTATGCGCTCGCTCAAGGAAAGCTCGAGCCTTCCGCTCCTGCAACTCCTGAGCTGCGCCTTTAGGGTTGCGGATCTCTCCCAGTCAAACGACCCGCCGAGGTTGCCTGCCTCGTATTCGAGTTCAATTAACCTCTGGATACGATCCACCTCCCTCCTCTCCTCCCTTTTTCCCTCTTGCAATACCCTATTATAAAAGCCTAATCCTCACCTTAACTAATTCCCACCACTCTAACACCCCCTCGCACATGGACCGGAGGCCCTCAAGCCTCCAAAAGAAACCATAAAACCCGTCAACAAAAGCCCGCTCCTCCAGCACATCCCGATCTAGCTTCCAGTACCCTCTACCAAAGAGGCAGACTGGCGACCCCACCTGCAGGAGCACCCCGTCGTGATCCGAAAAGAAAACAGGCAACAGCCGCCCAGACAACTTACCCAAAGACCTGGGTACAAAAATATAGTCAAGCCTCCGCTCAACCCCCCTGGCGTTACGCCATGTAGGACCGTCCATTTTCGGAGTAGTGTGCAGACCACCATCTACCAGACCATGGCAAGCCATTAGCCTGGCAATGGCGCCCGCACTGCTATCCCCCTCTTCCTAAATCTGTATTAAAATCCCCCCTATCACTAATTTCCTATTTGTGACACACAGGGCGTCAGACAGTCCACCATCTCCCTTCTGTCTGCCACCACCTGTGGCCCATACACCACCACTAATCTAAATTTACAATCCCTTATCGTGACATCCACCCCTATAACCCTCCCCTGCATTACCACGAAAGAATCCTCCACTTTTACCTCCTGTGCCCACACAAAATCCCTACCCCGATGAGTGCACCCCCAACACCCCAAACCGACTCCCCTTGTCCCACTCCCTCTTAAACCTAATAACATCCCCTCCATCCCTCAGGTGAACCTCCTGTAAAAACAAAATCAAACCCCACACCCTCCAAATAACTAAAAACCGCCCTCCTCTTAACAAAATCCCTTAAACCCCTTACATTTAAACTAACAAAAGTAAAATTAGACTCCATGAAAAATAAATACATGTAATACACTCAAATTCTAAACCCAGACAGAAAAAACATAAAACAGGAGACTCACCCGATGCTGCCCTGCTCCATATCTACCGGTGAGAACACCATCCGTAATCCCGACATCCCCCTCTTCCTCCATCACACCCTCCCAGGATGCAGGAATAGTGTTTGGCTCCGGAGTGCCCTGCACCCTGGGTCTACCACCACAATCCTCCCCCTCCCCAGTGTTGCAGCTGGTTTGGAAAAAAATTGGGGAGGCTGAGTCCCCAAACAAAAACTCCCCACCTCCTCTTGTACCCAGTCCTGAGTCTTGTTATGTGTGTCCCCACCCAACAGAAGTTGAGGGCCTGGGAAACCAGCAGCAACCCAGAGGTTTCTCCCGCCCCCATCACTCTCTTGGCCATCCCTTCCCCCTCACTGTCGGCCAATCGCCCCCTCCTCTTCATACTCTTCTTTGGTGATGGCGGCAGTGAAGAGATACCACCCTCCCCCCCGCCAGCTCCTCCACCATACCCCTCATCTCTTCCACCATGGCACTTCCCCCAGTCCACTTTCTCTTCCACCGTCTCCTTCTCCACCACTCCTCCCCTCGCTTTCTTCTCTCTCATGCTCCTCCACTTTCGGTTGCCTTCTTCCGCCGCTTTTTCTGGTTCTCCTACTCCCGTGCCTTCCGTTTCCTTCTCTCTTCCATCCGCCACTTCTGGCTCCTCCTCCTTCCTTGTGGCCTTCCCCTCTGGACCTGAACTCTGGTCATGAGGCATGCTTCCTTCCCCTCCTCTTCTTCCCCCATCCCCGCTCCTGCTCCCCCCAGCCGCAGACGCATATGACCTCTGACGGGCCGGGCACCCCTCCACAGGTGTGCTGACGAGCCACACCCATGGCACGTCTTAGGCTTGTCACAATCCCTCGCCTCGTGATCCTCAGATGCACAAAATCTGCATTTTCTTGCACTGCATGAGGCGAATATGTGACCATAGGCCATACAGCGTCTGCAAAATGGGGGCTGACGTGCATAATACAACGTCCCCTGTCAGCCCCTAGGGAGAACATAACAGGAGGATGGAGGTAGCCACCATGTCCCCTTGGGTCCTCTCTGAGGAGGGCCTGGAAGCCTCTCTCCCATTCCAAAACCCAAGGGAGTCTTTGAGGTGCCTTGCTGAGGAGACGTTATCCATGTATCTCCCCAGAAAAGCTCTCACCTCTTCGTCCTTAACGTAAGGGTTGTAAATGTTCACAGTTACAACCCTAAAGTTATTCTTCGCCAGGCTTGTTATTTCGTAGTGGCACATCGGCCTCTCACCTCCCACTGCTCTTGCCCTTCTCAGGATATCATCGTGTTTTTCCTCTGTATATAGTGCAACGTCGTATGCTCCCTCCAACGAGTTGCCTTGGAAACAAAACACGTCCTTCACCGTCAGCTTTAGAATCCCCATCAATATTATCCTTCCAAAGGATTCCCGTCCTAAAGGCTCAAACTCCTTTTCCTTCCAAGCAAACCGAATCGTGTTGGCCAGCCCAATCCCAGGGACCGACCGTGTTGATGTATTTAGCACCATCTCCGCAAGGAGAATGGCGCTCGTTCTCTTCTCTTCCAAAACAATTGAAAAGAAAAAACCAAGTGACTGAGCCTATCTGGTGAATACACAAAGACAGGTACAATCACCCACGAAATACAACGTGAACACAGGCTACCTAAATACGGTTCCCAATCCGAGACAACGAGAAGCACCTGACTCTAATTGAGAACCGCCTCAGGCAGCCAAGCCTAACTAGACACACCCCTAATCAACACAATCCCAATTACTACAAACCCCAATACGAAACACAACATATAAACCCATGTCACACCCTGGCTTACCCAAACATATACCAAAAACACAAAATATAATGACCAAGGCGTGACAACACTGACTCAACTCCAGCCACTTTAATAATGGGAATTGATGGGAAATTATGTAAATATATCACTAGCCACTTTAAACAATGCTACCTTATATAATGTTACTTACCCTACATTATTCATCTCATATGCATACGTATATACTGTACCCTATATCATCGACTGCATCCTTATGTAATACATGTATCACTAGCCACTTTAACTATGCCACTTTGTTTACATACTCATCTCATATGTATATACTGTACTCGATACCATCTACTGTATCTTGCCTATGCTGCTCTGTACCATCACTCATTCATATATCCTTATGTACATATTCTTTATCCCCTTACACTGTGTATAAGACAGTAGTTTTGGAATTGTTAGTTAGATTACTTGTTGGTTATTACTGCATTGTCGGAACTAGAAGCACAAGCATTTCGCTACACTCGCATTAACATCTGCTAACCATGTGTATGTGACAAATACAATTTGATTTGATTTGATTTGATAGCTGAGCTGACTACACTGACTGTAGCAGACTCCACTATGCTGGCAGGCTGGCTAACAGCCTGCTGCGTGGCCTGCACCCTATTTCATTGTGGAGCTAGAGGGGTTAGAGCCCTGTTACACTCACTGACCTCCTTCTCATTAACCTCAACACACTCACCCCTCTGTTACACTCACTGACCTCCTTCTCATTAACCTCAACACACTCACCCCTCTGTTACACTCACTGACCTCCTTCTCATTAACCTCAACACACTCACCCCTCTGTTACACTCACTGACCTCCTTCTCATTAACCTCAACACACTCACCCCTCTGCTACAGTCACTGACCTCCTTCTCATTAACCTCAACACACTCACCCCTCTGCTACACTCACTGACCTTCTTCTCCTCATCAATTTCAGCAGCCAGCAGAGCAGACTTTGTGAACTGAGTCAATCTAATTGAATTCTGCTACATTGACTCAGATCAGAGTTGGTGGCATAGAAGGAGGTGAAAGGGGTGTGACTGTAGCAGAGGTGAACTGCAGATCAATTCTGGTAGCCACTGTGATGTAATATCATCCACCCTGAGACTTGAAGTAGTGTCTCCTCCAGTCTATCATGAACCAATCTATATTTTAATGCTGTAAGCATCTTGGCTGCTGGATGATGTCCTCTAATTTTGCACTGATTTGCTTCATTTTGCTACACTTATTGTCCTCCTTCTCTAGTGGTTGGTATGCTAGCTACAAGTGTATCTGATTAGGATTTCTGGCCCAGTCAGCCATACAAGGATGGAATTCATACATTACATAGCTACTTTGCAGCCCATGTAAAAGTTAACCTTCATTGTGGTCACTCCCCAGGGATTTTTTTTCTTGCCTCCACTATTGGTTACAGTGGATGTGAGATTATTTATGGCATGCATGCACAATGCAGACATGATGGGATTATTATTGGCCTTGTGGGCATGTCCAATGTACTTGTACATGTGGCTTGTCATTTCTGTACGGAAACAGGATTTGCAAATCCTCACACATTGTTTACATTTTGCTGATATGTTTTCTCCATTTAAAATGATACTGTAGAAATAGGAAAAGCACTCACACATCTGAGAACGTGTGTGTGTATAATAATTTGCTAATAACTTGAAAGAAAATACAAGTCTGGTTTGATACTGGCAAGATCAGTGTGTGGGTTTTTCTTTTTTTCTTAGACAATTAACATGGCTAACCATGTTGAAGGACAATAACCATGTTGAAGGACAATTAAGAAGGCCAACCATGTTGAAGGACAATTAACAAGGCCAACCATGTTGAAGGATACCAGATTTTACTTCTATAGCTTCTGTGCACTTCTCTGATTCAGAGGGGTTGGGTTAAATGCGGAAGACACATTTCAGTTGAATACATTCAGTTGGTTAACCATTTCCCTTTCCCTTTACATGCCGTCAGAAAATGTATTTGTGCAAGCCCAACCCTTGTAATGAAGGTAGGCCTTAAAACCTCTACAGGATCAGTGGGTCCCCCGCGGGACGGTTGAGCTAATGTAGGCTGATGTGATTAGCATGAGGTTGTAGGTAACAAGACGATTTCCCAGGACATAGACATATCTGATATTGGCAGAAAGCTTAAATTCTTGTTAATCTAACTGTGCTGTCCAATTTACACTATTACAGTGAAATAATACCATGCTATTGTTTGAGGAGAGTGTACAGTTATGAACTTGAAAATATAGTAATAAACCAATTAGGCACATTTGGGCAGTCTTGATACAAAATATTGAACAGAAATGCAATGGTTCATTGGATCAATCTAAAACTTTGCACATACATTGCTCCCATCTAGTGGCCAAAATATAAATTGCGCCTGGGCTGGAATATTACATTATGGCCTTTCTCCTTCATTTCAAAGATGATGATACAAAGAAAGAAAAAAGAAAAAAACATGATTTTTTCTTTGAATGATCTTTTATCAGATATAATGTGTTATATTCTCCTACATTAATTTAACATTTTCACAAACTTCAAAGTGTTTCCTTTCAAATGGTATCAAGAATCTGCATATCCTTGCTTCAGGTTCTGAGCTGCAGGTTGTTAGATTTGGGTATGTCATTTTAGGCAAAAGTTTTTTTTAAATGGGGCGGATCCTTAGGATGACATGCTCAGGAGAGAGACATTATTAGCACATATCACTATCAAGAGGGTGTGCAGAAAGGAATATTTTAGGGTTCATTTGATTTAATTTCAAAATGCACGTTGCTTGAAATAAAGTTGATATTTGTTTGCCTCACGTAATGTATCATCCTGGTGTAATTCATATACAGTTCAACATTATCACCACAAGGTGTCAGCGCTAGCATTTGTTTTACTACAAACCGCTAGCTTGGTCTCGTAACGTGAGGTCAATAAGACATGCCTAGCACAAGCTAGCGGTTCATTAAAACAACAGTATATTTCTTAATTGAAACTAGCTAAGTGGGCAATATACCTGCGTTTTGGAGGAAGCAGACAAAGAGCTAAGAGACAGATTAGTGAAGGGGAGAGAGATCGATAGCGGGGTAATTAGTGCTGCTAGCCAACTTTGATGTAAACAACGCGGCCGTTAAACATTGGACTCGAATGCTAGCTACGTTGGCTGTCGTGTGAGAAATGTATCTAACTGGCTATCAATGTAAACTAATATTTCTCTACCTCACATTACGCTAACTCGACTGTGGTTATTTGATGTGCTAGCCAAATGTAACACCACCAGAGAAAACGGGAAATAAACGTTGTCTGATTATTTTGTTTAGTGGATCTGGTAGCAACAAGTTAATGTGTGTGTATTATTTTGAACCTGGTTGTGTGTGCCTATAGAACGTGTTATTGTTTTGACAGTTGAACAGGTTTATAAACACCAGCTAAGGTTACCTAGCAACAATAAAATGGTGCAATGAACGCTATGTAGCTAGCTAGCGCCAAAATGAAATGTAACGTAATGTAGATAGTCAGCCAATTAGCCCAGAAACAATATGGAAACATGCTATGTAGGCTTACGTTGTCTTTTTTATCGTCATAATTTGAGCCAATTATCAGTCAGGAAAAGAGCCCGTATTAACTTTGTTATTCTTAGCCTTATATGCCCTGTAGTCTGGCATCGCTTTAAAAGTTTTGGTATAGCTCATATGAGTTTATGGCATCTGAACCGCAGTTTATTTTTGTTATTCAATGGATAGTTGGGTGTATGCCAGCAATTGGAGGTTCAGTATTGTTTACTAGATTATTTCCAGTGAATGTTGATTTAAGCCCCTTGGAGTTCCATATATAGAGATACTGATATGGAATCTCTCCCTGCCACCACACCAGTGACTTCATACCACTATATATGTTCATGTCATTCATGACCTAAATGTCTCAGTACATTTTAGTGGTAGAGATTTCTGCAATGTAAAATATTCTATCATGTAGTCCCAAGGGAAGCATGCTGGGTACAGTTTTACACCAAAAGCGACATTGCTGACATTGGATTGTATTAATAATTCGACAAACAACTTTAGCAAAGTTGAAGGACATAGGCACTTATTGGATATTATGTCTCAGAACCAATAACTCAAACTTTTATTGACCCTTTATTTATACAGAGAATCCCATTTGAGACCAGGATCTCTTTTTCAATCGTGCCCTGTGTTATAACAAACAACAATCCAAACAGCAAACAGATATTACATAAAAATAACAAAAAGTTTAAATTATATAGGCCAACAGAGAAACATGATTCGATTTTCAATCACAAACAAATACTGTCAGCATACAGGCTAATACAGGTTTATTATAAAGGTATGACAGAAGTACGCCCATGATATCACTAAATTATCTGAAAATCAAGTAATATGCAGTGGTTTGGTTTTCCCCTAATGTTTTCCACATTAGCTTCACATATCCACTAGGGGGCATACTCTCACTTCTTGAAAATGTACACTGCTCTTGTGTGAACCCAAACTATTTTGTGACCTGACGTGTCAGCGTAGGCTATTATTTGTATAAATTGGATAAATACTACAAAGTTCAATCGCAAACAAAACAAGTTGTTTATTTATCTGTAAAACGTGGCACATGGCCTCCAGATAGAAAGATATAATCATAGTGTGAAATGCGTACTTCTGCAATGATGATCTGCAGTCCCTCCTTCCCAAACGTCACAACTACGGTTTACTATAAAGTATCAGTGAAGAGACTGCGCGCACATTGAGTACGAGACTGGTTGTGCAAAACGGGCAGGAGCGCGAGGGAGACCGGCACTGACTTAACACCAGCAACAGTTGATGAAAAATAAAAAGCAATGGGGAAAGTGAATTTTGTCATGATGAACTAATGAAGAGAGAAAACGGAAGACGTCAAGGTTGTGACATAACATATGAAGAACAGAAAGACAACAGGTTGAATGAAAAGGGGTCTCAGATAAGATACAATTTCAAGAATGATCTGGACTATTCTTGGAATGCACAGCCGGTTAGCACCCAGATGACACTAGCCCTATCTTGACAAGATGGGATTCCTCGGGGGAAAGAACTCGTTGACCACTTGAATGCAAAGAGATAGAGGGTAACATTTCTCCTGGAATTTAGTCCAAATTATTTGGTGGATTTTTCTGTTTCCACTTTACCATACGTTTAAAAACATATTTAATCATATTATTAGCTAACCAAGGGCAGATAGAAATATGCATTTGGGAAAAGCACTTCTGTTTTTCCTCCTGTTGAACTGTGTGACAATGACTTTGTCACTATCCACTTGCACCACTGTGGACATAGACCACATAAAGAAAAAGAGAGTAGAGGCAATCCGAGGACAGATTCTTAGTAAACTTCGAATGACCAGCCCGCCGCAAACAGTGGGTCCGAATCAGGTACCGTTTCAGGTGCTGGCGCTCTATAACAATACGAAGGAGCTGATCGAGGAGTTGGGGAGAGACAGACAGCAAAGTTGTGGACAGGATAACACGGAGACTGAATATTACGCCAAAGAGATTTACAAGTTCAATATGATTAATGGACCACCAGAAAACAGTAAGTAATGTTCATGTATCTATTTACGCGTTTTACTCATGAAGGCCATTTTTCTATCATGATCATACCAAACAGCTGATCGTGTTGCCACCGTGGCTTCTATTATGTTAGGTATCCTACTGATCAAAAGCCTGATTATTAAATGTAAATAGCCCATTGCTCCATGGTGAAAGGCTAAGCAGTCCAGGTCTGAAGATGCGTCATTTCTTAAACCTGAATGCCACAACTGGTGAGCAGCGCATGCATGTAAATATCAATTGATAGTGGTTTGCCATGAAAATGAGTAAAAATAATCGAGGAGCATACCTCTCCAATAAAGACACAAGACAGCAACTTTATGATTTCCCGAAGAAGCCAATTTAGCCATTTTTTTTACTCCGCTTTAAAATATAATTCTTCTGACGCCCCTCCAGAGTACAGAGATGTCTGTGTGTAATGCAATTTGTCTGTGTTTTATTTATATAATTTGTCATTGTCTCCCTTCAACTGGCCATATGTTAATTCCAGCGGAATTCAATTATAAAAGCATCCGTAGACCTCCAGCATATGCGAAATACTGCAAACACGTAGAGGAAATGTTAACAAATTCTACTAAAGAACGCAAGAACACCTTCGCTTGGCGTGCGTTCCATCCGCCTGAAATGAATTGGCGAACACAACTTAAACGCACACTCGCGTCTCTGAGCAGTGGAAAGACCGCGGGCATTGGAGAGGGCAAAGCAAACAGTCTAATTGGCGTAAGCGCCATTCCTCCCTCATACCTCACTCAAAAGCCACGGGAACTCCCAATAGCGCACACGACCGTCTGAGATGCCACTGGAACCATTTTTTTCTAGGACTCCATCGATTTGAGCATCCCTCCAACAACTGTTCCAATTACCCTTTCTTTCCCAAGTCCAAATATGCATTTATCCAAAACCTTTTTTATCAATTGTTTGATTATGTATTGTGTACACTACAGCAAAAAAAGAGAAGATATTGGTTCTATTGAAAAGTTAAAACACAGCTAATTCAGCTGCAAATTGGCTTGTGCACTAGAGCATAATTGCTAATCCTAGTTGGCATTACCTGTATAAACCACCCACAACTGATTTTTCCAGTCTAATCAGAGTGAGACGTTTATTGGAAGCTTGCCTCTCTATTGCAGTGAGTTTTCTCAGGGAGGGAATTGTTTACTAAGTGGAAGACTTGGAAGCAGGCCTATTCACTGTTCAGGGGCTGAATCATTGCATCATGTTACTACTTTAAGATCAACATGGCAGGTGTTTCATGCTATTCAAAGACCGAGCTGTGCTTCCTCTGGCAACAGCTCAGGCCCCCGTGTCAAATCTGTTTCCTGGGTCCCATTTGTGCATCTGACTCTCAAAATAATAACTACTACAACCACATTGGTTTAGCGGTGTAGGGACAGGTGCTCTTGTCAGTGTTCCAAACAAGACATTATTATTATTTTTTTAATCTAAACAAGCAAACACCATCAGATCAAATTCATAGCAAGCAATTCACTGTGTTAGTCAGATTTGATGAAATATAACAGAATGGATGACCTGGAATGACATCCACTCTCACGGGATGGGTTGTAAAAAAACAAGAACTGAAAGCCACACCTCCAATCAGCCATGAATATGACTTAGGGGCGTATGTCACAGTGCTTCTATGTCTATATACACCATACCACTGCCTATTTCATTTGTTCATTTAGCAAACAAGACAGCTCATAATCCCGTGACTTTATCACAGTCAACACACCTTTATTTAGTCTTTAATTAGCTTTAAAAATGCAACATTTTCTCTCAGCCTCAGGGCAAAATGTGTAGAATAGCATGGAATGAGCTATACAATGGCACATTGTCCTCTCTGCCCCATAGCAAAATGTGTATAATTGTAGGAAATTTGATTTTTAAAAGCAACATTTTCTCTCGGCCTCATTACAAAATGTGTAGAGAATAGCATGAGATTAGCTATAAAGCTGCACATTTTTCTCTGTGCCCCATTGCAAAATGTGTACAAAGTTGGCTGGTTTTTGGTGCCCACCCAAATTTCTGCAGTCCCACCCACCAACTAATTTATGGCTACGCCACTGCCTTAGTCAGAGTCCGCAAAACAAACAGAGGTCTGATGTGTGAGCTATGGGCTGCACCAGTCATGGTCAGGAGCCCTGGTCACATCACCCTGTCAGTCACGATCAAAGTAAATAAACAGGGCCTATAGGCTACAGTTGTCACTCATTGTCTATGGGACTAGACTAATTATTTTTCATACACTCACGTAAAAGTACAATGCACTTTCTTTGTCCCTGTTTTTTGTTTGTTTAATTGTTTTACTTGTTAATGTCCAGATACACCCTCCAGAGTAGACTGTAAGGGAGGGAGAGTGTTTATCCTCTCATTAACAAGGCCTGCAGTTTGGAAAATAACCACTTTTCTCTTCCCTCAACTTTCCATTATGTCATTTTCATAAGAAGTATCAGTGAATGTAATGTCTGTCACCAAAAATCTAATGTTATTGGTCTCGTACACATATTTTTCAGACGCTATCGTGGGGTGTAGTGAAATGCTTATGTTCCTAGCTCCAGCAGTGCAGTTAAACCTAACAAAACAATACACAAATATATGCAAAGTCACTTCACCCCCACCCACATGTACAAATGACCTCAACTAACCTGTACCCCCGCACACTGACTCGGTACCAGTACCCCCTGGGGCGGCAGGGTAGCCTAGTGGTTAGAACGTTGGACTAGTAACCGGAAGGTTGCGAGTTCAAACCCCCGAGCTGACAAGGTACAAATCTGTCGTTCTGCCCCTGAACAGGCAGTTAACCCACTGTTCCTAGGCCGTCATTGAAAATAAGAATTTGTTCTTAACTGACTTGCCTGGTTAAATAAAGGGTAAAAAATATATATATATAGCCTCGTTAATGTGTTACTTTTTATTATTACTTTTTGTTTTGGTCTTGGTAAATATTTTCTTAACTCTTCTTGAACTGCAAAGTTGGTTAAGGGCTTGTAAGTAAGCATTTCATGGTAAAGTCTACACTTGTTGTATTCGGCGCATGTGACAAAAAGTTTGATTTGATTTGAAATCCCCAAAATAAAAATGATTTAAGAAATATTAGAACGCGCAACCACGGTAATACAGTAAGGCATATTTTAAATCCATTTCCATAATCTAATGGGTTATACATACACTCTCTTTGGAAAGTGGGAATGTCTTGGATTATTGTCAGTGGTGCTTTTTCACTCTTTTTATTATTCAGTTACAGGGCTGTGTAAGATGAAGCAGAGACTTTTCCTCCCAGACTCATATGCTTTAATAGCTAGAATAATTTGCCAAAATACTCATTGTACCACTAGTTAGGTATCTCTGAATATAAACAGTGTTTATAAACAGTAAAGCTGTGGATATGACAAGTGCAGATGGGAGCCATTTGGCAAACACTGGTAGAAGAGCCAAACTAATGACACAAGGGCCAAGCATCTCCATAACCCACAACAGGTTTGGTTTAGGGATTGAACTCCAGTTGTACTCACTCCTCCACATATATTAGTACTTATTCACTGTCTTTATGTTTGCTGTAACATAGTAAGACTGTCCAAAGGCAACCATTGAACCATCTAAGAAAACCACCTGTTGGCTCGCATAGCTGAAAATTAGGCAGAGACAGGTTTCTTTAAAAGAAAAGCTTGTAGTGAGTGGTCAGTCTGGCATATGGCAATCATTGATTCATCGTCGGGAGGATAGAAGGATGTGGCCCGGAGCTGAGGACAGCAGTGCTTCTGATATATGGAATAGTAGAAAAGTGATGTCATCCCAGGCAAACAGACAGAGTTCTCTGGTCCATTCCGAAAGACGCCCCCCCCCCCCCCCAGCCATTTTTCCCTCTTCATCCTTGATCAAGTGGAAAAAAGCTGTCTTACTTCAGCAGAGAACTCCATCACATTATCTCATCTAATGCAGTCAGCCACAGGCTCCATGTGTAGAGACTTACTCAGGACAGGAGGGCCTGGTCCACACTAAAGCATTGCATTTAACCCTTGTGTAGTCTTTAACATTCTGTATACTCCCCTTGTCCTAAGGGTAAAAATGACTCACCTTCACTAAACCCTAAAATAAAGCAGCTTAATTGAATTTTAAACCCCAAATCTATTTTTTCATGAAGAAACAAACCACACACATCAAAATTTGTTTTCCCTCTTCACAACACAGAAAGACGGGGCAGCAGGTAGTGGTTAGAGCATTGGACTAGTAACCGAAAGGTTGCAAGATCAAATCTCTGAGCTGACAAGGTGAAAATCTGTCTTTCTGCCCCTGAACAAGGCACTTAACCCGTCATTGAAAATAAGAATTTGTCCTTAACTGACTTGCCTAGTTAAATAAAGGTCAAAAAAACTGCATTTAATCAGTAAACACTCATTTTTATTACATCACACCTGTCATAATTGTTTTCTTTACTAGAGGTTTATTAGTATTGCTAAAGGTACTGCATAGGTGTAAAAACAAAAAAAAGAAGAAGCAAGAGATAGCACTTGTATAGCCTAAGAAAGTAGCAGAAATGTGCATAAAGTAGTTTTGAATGCATTTTATTGAAGGGAAACAATCTTGAACTTTTTTGGCAACAGTGATATTATTATATACTGTACAATGAGGAATTCAACTACAACAACATACTAGTCTTCTCCCATTTTTTAAAACCACTGCCCCACCCACAAGGTGTATAAGCAACAACAATAAGAATAAAATAATAGATACAAAAACGTGAAGAACTTAAATCAGTCAACTCTAATTAGCACATGTAGGACAGTATGCAAGTGTGTGTGCATGGATTTTGCAGATTTATTTCTCACATGTGCAGCACAAAGTATTTGTTTTACAGTCCTTCTTTGGGGGGAAGAATTGGCATCTCCTCCTCTTGCCTGCCCCAGCTGCAGCCTCAGGTGGATCAGGACAAGATTCAGCCCCCTGAACAGTTTTCACAAGCGCTGCAGAGGCTGCTGTGCGGGGGAGGTGCTCCCTTTGAATGTGTGGGGTTACAAGTGCCTTTCCCAGCTGTTCCAGGAACAACACCCTCTTGTTCCGCTTATCAGGCATCCAGGTAGGGTCGATCTTGTTCCATATGACGAAGGCATTGTATAAGGACACATCAATGATGTTATGGAACATGACCAGGGGCCAGCGGGCAGTCATCCTCCTGCAGCTGTAAGTCCCAATCACCTTGTCCAGGTTGTCCACGTCTCCTTTTTTGTGGTTGTAGTCCAGGATGATGGCTGGCTTCCTGTCCTCACGATCGCTGATCTCAGCCGTTTTGTGCAGTGTGCTCAGGAGGACCACATTCTTGTTCCTCTTTGGGAGGTAAGAAACTAGTGTGGTAGTGGGGTGAAGGCAAACGTTTGATGAGAAGGCCTCTCTACCCCTTGTTGCGAGTAGTGCAGGGGGGAGCTCATGCTTGTTCTTTCTAACTATGCCAACCATGGTGATCTTCCTCTTCAGGAGGTGCTGGCTAAGTTCAATCAGTAGCACACAATCTTAATTACTCATATTGTGTGTGTGTTGTGTAAATGATTTTAACTGCCGGGTCACAAATGACCCTAAGACAATCTTTGTACCCTGGTGGTGTACAGCTTTCATGGAAATATGAACAAAGGTGATGTTTCACTTTTTCAAATGTTGGGGTCACTCTAGGAAAAGTCATCACATTTCAAATTGAAAAAATAGAATTTAGGGGGTTTTCTCTGCTGTTAAACATAGTGGCTGGTCATTTTTGACCCTTAAGACAACACAAGGGTTAAATGATAGTACCACACACAGGTGATCAAATCTTTGACATAACAGTATGTTTCTATGAGCATGATCAGTACTTCAGTTGCAAGAATTTAGAATTTACTGCTCAAGTTATTACATTTAGTCATCTGGAGTTAGCTATATTCTTTTATTGACAGATTAGAAAGCATGATTGGTTACTTGTTATTTTAAGATGGAAACGTTAGTTGAAAAACATTAATATTTATGGCCTTCTGGAACAGCCTTAAGATTAGTTTGATAGGTCATTTAAATACATTATAATACCAGTTTTTGCAGCGCCGTTGCCATTTTTCACTGGTAAACGAGGTCCAGACTCCTCAGCAGCTGACCAGCACCTGCTTTCTATGCTTCCCATTTCCTTTGTTTACCTTCACATAGCTTTGGAGAGACTGACATCATGGCACTGGGAATAGGCTGATTGCTGGGAGCTTCTATGTCACCTGCCAGGTTAGGGAGGAGCTAGTGTGGTGGGGCATCCCAGACACAGGAAGCAGAGGGTTTGAGGGCAGAGGATGGAGGAGGGCGCAGGGGGAGGAGTGTCTGTCTGGGGTGGAAGCTTTATGAGAAGCTTTAGAGCAGAGATATTTGAAGTCTGTCCCTAGGCCTTCCTATGTGGAGGGTTTCACTACTGTTGCAACCCTTACCTAATACTCTTCTATTGACCATGTTATTGACCTAGAACCCTCAAACTCAACTCTGGACCTCTAAGCCAGTTCCACTGCATTTCTTCATTGTTCCCCCCAATCAGGGACCGATTTAAACCTGGGACACCAGGTGTGTGCAATTCATTATCAGGTAGAACAGAAAACCAGCAGGCTCCGGACTTTGTAGGGTAAGAGTTGAGTACCCCTGACCTAGAACATAAAACATATCTGGTCAACTGCTGAACATTTTGACTACATCACACTTCTGTCAAAGTGTTAGTGGATGGTTTCCAACTGGTCCTCAAAAGTCAGCTTTCTCAGCTCCACAGTCCAGACTCTATGAAATTCATTGACGACATACTGCCATAGAAAAGAGAGAGGTTACAAAAAGCAGGACCTCAGTTTCAGTCCCCTGGGAAAAGTGGGAGAGGTGTTTGTACCACTTCATGTTAAGTGCCATGAAAACCATGTATTTACATAGTAGTTACATAAGCAGGTGGTTAGTGTAATTACAGTGTAGATGTACAATTCTAAATAGTACTTTGTGTGTAGTATGTAACTGTGATACCTGTTTGTGGTTTGTCAGTACACAACAACAACAAAAAAGTTACTATTTTCACAATGAATCTCGAAAGAACAGTGAACCACCTTGAGAAATGGGGAGGGCTACAATGTAATAAAAGTTTGTCGCATTGACAAATAATCTATTTTGAGGGTCCAGAGAAGCTCTTTGGGACATGTTTTGGTTATTCCAGATAAGGTTCAGGTCCAGATTCCGCTGATATCAGCATCCTCACGCTGCTGGCCTTAGAACCAGATCTGATAATAGAGAGGAGAGAGACTGTCAATGATCCTGCTGTGTATTTCACTCTAATTATACTAGCTATCCCCTGCACTCACAGCCATGGAACAAATTACCTTCAAACCCTTGGCACAAATAAGCCTTAATGCGAAATCCACCTAAAACCATTGCAATGGGAAAAATGAGGTCATCCAAAAGGAAACTAAAGACTTGATTAGAATTTCAAATCTCCTCTCAAAGTGGGGCTTTCCACCTTCTGTGGGGGAGGCAGAGGGACACAGGAGACGAGAGAGAAAGGGTGTGTGGGACAGGCCAAGGCAGTACGGAGCCCTTATAGATTGTGAGGAAGCACAGGACAGATATTTGGCTAGGGGTGAAGAGTCAAGACTGAAAAGGTCACTTGAAAAAGTGTGGTGGGGGGGGGGGGGGGGGGGGCAGTCAATGGAAATATCGGATAATGGCAAAGCCGCAGTGAAATAGGATTACGGGTCATAGAAAGTTTAGGTAGACGTGTAAGCTCACAATCCATTATACACAAACATCCTTCTCCATTGTTATAAACAGATCTAGATGTCAACCAAAGGTGCAGTGTCCTTGTTAACCACCACAGCGAATCACAGGGTCTCTATTAAAGCTCAGGCTTGGGGTAATAAATTAGCGATGGCTTGGCTGTAAATTAGTGTTTCCACTTAGCTCGTAAAACGCTTGCCGTGTTCTTGTTTTGCTCAACACTGCATGCGCTCGGCCTGTTAAAATAATAAACAATTCAATGGTATTAGGGTTGGAAAAAAAGAAACGCTTCCTTGACTGGCAGTGCAACAGGAAGTATTTCAGAAGAGGGCCATCGAGAAGTGTTCTGTGGCTGTTACTGTAACTACTGTACTGTACTACTGAAGCGGAGTTCACTGTCTGCCTTACACAACCACACCACAGGTTGACAGGACTTGTTCCCCTTCCAATTCATTACTCAATTGATGGCTAAGAAAACCTTAAGGCGCTACTCTGCTATACACTCAGCCCCCCTGATAAATAGTCACCGAAGGACTGTCTTTACCCCTTACAAACAACACATTGATTGAACTCGCGTTTTGTATCTACATGCATGTGATTGCACATGTGCGCTGAGCTGGTTGGTTGTTCCAGGGAATGCTTGGCTTCTGTCCTAGCTTTCTGAGCACCTGTTGAGCTCTGGATCGGGAGGGGGGAGGAGCACCCTGCAATCTTAGACCAGCCTATTCAGTTCCACCAACACATGGGACATTTGGTTTTCATTTCATGACTTCAACTTGTTGCTAACTCGCACTGCATGAAGTATAACCAGATGGCCCAAGGCTTAGTTTTATTCACTGGCAATAGTTGAAGAATGGTTAACTGTATTTTTTCTGTTGTGAACAACATTTGTTTATAGTATCAAACACTACGAAATTCAGACGATAGATAAAAGATTGACAAATCATTTTATTTCAAAACAGATTTTAGGCTGTGTACAGAGTGACGACTTTAGTCACAGTCCTGCTGTGTGTAAGCAGGGAGGATTGCATAATTATAGTGTTTTAAGGTGGCTCACCTTGTCTGTGACTAAAGTGTGTTATGCTCTGCAGATGACCTTCCCTACTGCCCCAAGGGCATCACCTCCAAGGTGTTCCGCTTCAATGTCTCGGCCATGGAGAAGAACTCCACCAACCTCTTCAGAGCCGAGTTCCGAGCCCTTCGTGTCCCCAACTCTAGCGCCAAGAGGAACGAGCAGAGGATTGAGCTCTACCAGGTGTGTGAATGTACTATTTCATTCCCACTGTGCTCAAGGATGCAGGGGGGTCGTGATCCAATTCTCCCATATGGCTCAATGCACATGGGACAGTGTTGGTCTACATGTAGTGTTGGTCTACACCTATTTATACAGGTCCCCTAATTCCCCTCTCCTCTTTTTAAGTGATGATCATTATTCCATGTGCCTCAAGTCAAATGGATTCTACATAAGTCCATTTGTAAAACTTTAAGAGTGTGCTACAGCAGACTCAGAGAATCTCAAGATTACCGTTTTGATATCGCTCCTTTCACAGCTGTCAATCTCCAAGCTTTTGTCCAACCACCCTTTCTTCAAGTTCCGTTCGATGTTTCCAACAGGGGATTCAGACATCTGCACCTGGATTTGTGTGTTTAAATGATGTGTGTTTGTCAAGGGATTGTGGGGTGTATGTGGGGTGGCAGGGATGGGTCTTCGCTCAGTTCTCTCATTAATCTCCAGTGGGAGACTTGGAGCCATGATCAGCTGCCAACATTTCCTGCCAGGGAGACAAGCGTCTCCGGCCCGCATACTGCCTGAGGCGAGCTCTGCTCTAGCCAGGGTTGAGCTCAGCTCAGATTGACTGGGGGAGTAAACGGAGCGGCACCCCACACATAGCTGGGAGCTGATTGGCAGAGGCTGGCACTGGCCGCACTCTCTCGCTGGGTCTCCTGTTCCCACAGGAAGCCAGATTAGATGCTGACAATGTTCAGGAACCTGGTTATCCAGCCTGCTGTGGGACTAGGCGCTGAGCCCCCAACTTCACTGGCCTCTCCCTGTTCACAGAAACCTTAGGTGCTGTTTAAAGTGTGGCTCTCTACATCCTATGCCTCAGTCCCGCAATTTGAGACGTAGAGTAAAGTACACTTTCATGCTGGTATACAACACATACTCAGAGACGCTCAGATCTGAATCAATGGCGACTCTAGCACCATATGCAGTGCCTCATCCTGACTAGACCAGCGTAAGGAAACCCAGAATGTTGAGAGCCCAATTGTTTGAAGTGCAGATGGGAGGGACAGCCAGGTTCTCATTGGCAGTAGGGCTACACACAGGCATTAACTTGCAAAATGGGGATATCAACACAGGGAGTCACTTTTTCCATGAGGAGAAGACGTTTGGCCCAGGGCATCCTGGAGCGTCTGGCTCAGGCAGAGCTGGCTGGGTTGCAGTCTGGTGTGTGTGTGTGTGTGGGAGAGAGAGTGAGCATATGCAGCTGGGTCACTCTCTTACCTCTGGCTGGCAGATCCTGCGGCCAGACGACCACATAGCCAAGCAGCGCTACATCGGGGGCAAGAACGCCCTGACCAAAGGAATGCCAGAGTGGGTCTCCTTCGATGTCACAGACACAGTCAGGGAATGGCTTATGTACCGAGGTGAGTGGACTAAAGCCCCAATGTTCCCTGTCTCATACCGTATGTTGCATATCAAAGCATGAGCAAAGGGTATTTGGAAACTCAAGTTCATTTGGACAAAGTTAAATACCACTTCCTCTTCTTCCCCTCAGAGACCAACCTGGGCTTGGAGATCAGTGTGCACTGCCCCTGCCACACCTTCAACCCCAATGGTGACATCATCGAAAATGTCAACGAGGTGCTAGATGTGAAGTTCAAAGGTCAGATGACACGAGGTGCCTCATTTTGTATGACAATCGTTTTTTGGCTTTTCCACTGCTCTTCACAGCCCCTCTTTCTTTCCGTACGAGCTCTGATTAAGAAAAAGACCCTCTGAAGTCTTATCCAGTGAACATGGGCCTCAATGGTTGATAGTTATTTGGCATTTTTTTATGAGAGAAAGAGAGAGAGAAAATATCATGGGAATACAATTGGTCTGGTATCTCACTTAGAATTGGGGGCCCCTGGTCCTGGGAACGCTGCCCTGACTGGCTAGGCCACAAGGAATGTGCTTCCACGGCGCTCAGATGCTTGGCCCCGAATTAAGAAGGGCGTCCGTATCCACCGGCAGCGTCTCTCCTGAGTTCTCTACTGCTTTTGCTATCAGGGGAAGATTGGATGAGCAGACACTAACCCAGGGGGAGGACAGAGGGACCAGCTCTGACTGGTGGAGGAGGAGGATGAGTGGGGGATGTCTCAAGTCCAGCCTCTCACCAGTGAAGACAATGCTTTTAAAACTTTACAGAAAGTACTACGACTAAAACAGCAGTGATGAATTTAAATTTGGTATAACTTACTCAGACACACTTATGCACAATTTTCTAATGGACTAGGACTGCACTTCAGCTTGAATTAACCAAATTGTCCAATTTGAATATGGAATGGTCTTGGTCTATGTACCATTTCATCCACTGATGACACTTCCCTCTGAGACATCTGACATCCCTGGATCATCCTCCTGTAGGTGTGGAGGGTGACTACGATGAGAGTCGCTGGGACCTGGGTAGCAGACTGAAGAAGCAGAAGGAGCAGCTCTTCCCTCACCTCATCCTCATGATGCTGCCCCCTCACAGGCTAGACGCCCAGTCCTCATCCCGCAGACGCAAGAGAGCCCTGGACACCAACTACTGCTTCTCGTAAGTAACCACCTCACTCTAGTAATTCAATCACAATTTTAGAGTGCATGTCATATATTTAGATAAAAACTTGCTGCAGGATGAGTAGACACATTTGTGTCCAATAGATGAATAGCCCCTAATTACTCCTGTAAGCAATATAGTAGGTCAAGGTGGATCTCAAATGGCAATGTGTCTTCTCTCATTTCTAATTTACTTGGCAGAGGAGCATTACGCATACGAATAAGCTGGTTAATTTGCTGTCAGTCTCTGGAAAGGCAGAGGCATTACAAGTCGAGATCTGTCCCTGTGTTAAAGTGTACGACAGTGAAATAAGGACACACCTTCCAGTGGTATTTCTGGGCTTCTCAGACTGCATGCATGTAGTGAAATATACCCAACTTGGAAATAGAGTGTTTCTCCTTCAGGTAATGTGTATAATTTCTTCATAATTATCACTCTCTCTCCCCTGCCTGCTGTAGTAACTATGAAGAGAACTGCTGTGTGCGACCCCTCTACATTGACTTCCGCCAGCATCTGGGCTGGAGGTGGATCCACGAGCCGAAGGGATACTATGCCAACTTCTGCTCCGGGCCCTGCCCTTACCTACGGAGCGCAGACACCACACACAGCTCGGTGAGACACGACACCACTAATGTACACCACTAATGAGACACGACTTGTACACCACTAATGACTCATTACCCTGTGTTACAAATATTATCACACAAACACCTCTATTCCCCTATAGATGCTGAGTCTGTACAACACCCTGAACCCTGAGGCGTCTGCCTCTCCCTGCTGTGTGCCTCAGGACCTGGAGCCCCTCACCATCCTCTACTACGTGGGCCGCACCCCCAAGGTGGAGCAGCTCTCCAACATGATCGTCAAGTCCTGCAAGTGCAGCTAAGGGCCCCAGCCCAGCACACTGGGATCTGACAGGGCCTGCACGGCACTGAGGGAGTGGAGGGTGGCGTGCCGTCTGTCCCACCACCAAGAGTACCTCTGTCCACCCTCAACACTCTCCACCCTCCTCATTCCTCAGCCGAGCACACGCAGAGGGCCTGCAGAGAGACGCAGTCCACCACTCTACCCACAATCCCCAGGCTGTGTGTCCAAATGACTTTCAAATACCACTCCAGACCCAGCAATCTCAACGTCAACATAACTTTTTATTGGCCTTTTACAATGGCATTTTTCTTTTCAACGTCAAGTGTTTTCCTCATTCTTTTGTCAATATTTCAGCCTTCTGAACTGCCCGTACCTTTGTGCCATATGACCACAGGCATTCAAAGCCAACCTCTGAACAGCGGAAAAGAACAGACGAAAGCTGTTCGAGCCTTGACCACTGCCTACTCAAGGACACACCGTAGTTGCAGTCAAAAAGAGAGACCCACTGAGAACCTGGATTTACAGTGCAAATGACTACATCAAAGGGGCTAAAGCAAAAGCTCTGTCAGGCTTTTGAACCATCCTTTTTAATGGAGGCATAACACAAGGCCTTGACGCACAGAACAGACTGTCTATGCTGGAAACTAGCGTGGTGCGCACCACAGCTCCCTTACATTGTTCTTCTAGGACAGATGCTGATGGACTCAAGTTACCGGTATCTTAGGAAAAATACAACATGCTGGAAAACAACTTTTATTCAACGACGTATCTTCACGGTTATGTTTACCTCTAATATGCAACAGAATCATGTTTTTAGGGATTTTTTCCCCGCAAATGGAGCAGACTTTTCTGTTGTACAAGACGATAAATGTCACTAAGTGAACGTGTAAATGTTTTTATTGCTATTACTCTTAAACACTTTTTTAAAATAAAAAAATAGTCTTGGAAGAACAGATGTTATTAAATGTTTGTATCTGAAAGTACTCATAATTTGTGGATATCAGTGTATATTCAGCATTTAGGCTCAGCTCAACAATACAGCTATTCATATTGAGGTCCTAGTCCTGAAGCGTATTGATAAAAAGTGTTCACTTTCATAGGTGCTAGAAACTGAAGAGATTGACAACTTTTTTTATTTTTAAAGATACACTGCAACCATTTAGAGTACATATAGACACTGGCATGAACAACATATTGCTACCGATATTAATGGACTTGCTTTGAAATGGTCACTATTGGTCACCACAATGTTTGGTCCTTACAGTACAACAGTTGGGGAGACACAGGCAAAAGGCTATTAATAAGTATTACCTTGCAATACATGCACAACCCACCGTTTCTACTCTAGATAAGAGCATGCTGTCATAGGTTTCGTACTTGTCAATCAACACCAATCACATTTTTGAATATAAATTGAATATTGAGAATATTCTCCATCTGTGTAATGGACAGTACTTCTGCCAAACATCAATCCCTGAGTACGTTCACTACAAAAATATGCTCTGAGCATAGGGGCCATGAGACAGACATTCAATAGCTCAACCCCAGTTGGAACTAACCTGGTACAACTTTTCAACCAGTTAAATCTAGAATCAGGTGTGCCAGGACGGAATCTCTCAATGAACATGGTTGGAGCCATGCTGTAGAGTATAGACAAACCATGGAGTGAAAACGTGAGAACTGTAAAGGCAACAATAAAACTCATTCAAACAAATGTCCTGCTAGCCAATGTAACAAGTCTTCGTGAAGAGAGGAATCCCTTCAGTATACATGATTGGAAACTGTTTGTGATACTCTCAGATAAATTAATGAATGAGTGAATGGGGGGTGGTTGGTTCCCAAACAACTTCAAAACTGCCTTACCTGACAGGAGTTTCTTTCCTTGCTCATTTCTCAATAATACAAGAGATCATTGAGACAATCTCTAAAATACTGATCAATTGCAGGCGATATCTATTGCCATCCTAAACTTGCCTACATGGCAAACCTGTTTTTGAGGGGAGTGGTGGAGCACTTCTCCTTGGCTGTACAGTAACTGCTATAAAGTATAAAGAGTATACTCTGAGATCCAGTATTAGTGCCCATGGGGGCTCTGGTGGGAACCAGCTGTTGCTGTGTGTTTGTCTTTCTATAGCATAGACAAAAAGACAGACAGACAGCAGACGGACAGCAAGGGAAGAATGAGGGAGGACAACTGCTGCGATAGGGGTTATGGAGTAGAGGCCGGGTGGTGGGGAGATACAGAAGGGCACTGGAAAGTATTGGGCTGTGCAACGGATCCCGACCTGCGTCAGACAGGGATTCCTGACAGGAGAGGCTATCTTTCATGTTTGCGGCTCCTTCACATAGTGTAGTAACAAGCCCTGATGTGATGTCAGACATACCGTCATGCTGTCACAGTGGTGGTATCGGTCTGTTGTTTCCTACCCAGCATGCACCTGTGGTCATATGCAGATACACCTCTGTCGGCAAAGTGGAGTGGCGTCACTCCCATTCTCTCTCTGTCACCTGAGCTTGGTCCTCTGGCCCTGAAACAGTTGTATACAGAAAGACCTGCAGAGGAAAGAAGATAACTGACATGAACACAATAACTCCATTGGGGTTAACATCTAATGTTGCCATTTAAAGGCCCGCTCTTCATTGTGCAGTAGTTAGAAACTATACTACCGTGGGAGCCGGTCAGGGCAAAAGCTGTGGAAGAATGTACTCCATAGTGATGACTGGTGTATCTTACACTTCAAAAAGGAGCATTTGGAGCCAATTTCAAAGACAAATAGTGTGAGGAGTTGAGCCAAACTTGAAAAGTTCTATATGGGATTTTATGGTTGCAACAGTATGCTAGATGTTTAAATTGTTATAGGGAGAAGAATGAGTCTGAGAACTATTATAAATATAATAGTCTGAGGTATTGGATATAGAAATATTTGCTAAACATTATAAAGTTTCAAAGGAATGTGCAAAACCAATGGAGAGAGAGGAATCAGCTGGCACACTGTCCTGGTAGGGCTGTGTTACTTTTCATGGCCAACGCAAGTGGACCGGCCCAGGCAGCCACTGAACATCAGCCCCTGTCCTGCCGTCCCATCACCCCTTGCCCTCTTGCATATCACCTGGCCTAGAGCCAGGCATCCAGTATAAAAGGAATTCCAAGTACAGTTGGAGCTGCTATGTTTGTGCTCCCAAACAGTATTCCCTTTCATTCCCTCTCAGCAGACTGTTTATTTTGGTGCTCTTTTACACTGTGGGGCCTGACGGAGCTGGAAAGCGAAAACATCTCCCCAACTTCCAATCCGATGACATGACCGCTGGAAGTGACTTATTCTAGCTCAGCAAAAGAAAGAGAGAAAGGGCAATATTCCCCTTCCATTTCCCCCTGATAGTAGCCTAATGCAGAACAAAACCTAATGAAACACAAAGCCACAAAACAGATACTAGATTACTGTGAGAAACCAGGACCTGATCATTTTCTGAATTGAACATGACAACTGGGTATAAAATATGCCAAGTGAGGAAACTAGTTGAAAGACAAGAATTTGAGTGATGTGTCTTTACTTGGTTGCAGGGTTGGGAATTAACACCGCCACACGCCAAATGCGGGTAGATTTTCTCATTGACGAGTAAGAATGTATATTAAAAACAAACAAAAAAAACATTTTAAATTAGAATAGGCATTGGTCTGAAACTGAAAAGGAAAGAAAATTCACATGAGTACCACAATGACTATTCCACCTATGCTCTACCAAGATTTTCCAGCATGCAGCTTTGACCTACAGTAGCTGTGTCGGTATTGTACCTCAAACTACACTAATGTTCAAAAGTTTGTGGTCACTTAATGAAATGAGTTGCAAAATGAATAGGTAATATAGTCAAGACAAGGTTATAAAAGCAAATAGGAAACAGCTCACCCAGAGGTGGCGCTCCTAGTGGCCGGAGACTTTAATGCAGGGAAACTTAAATCAGTTCAACCTAATTTCTATGTTAAATGTGCAAAGGAAAACAAATCTAGATCACCTGTACTCCACACACAGAGACACATACAAAGCTCTCCCTCGCCCTCCATTTGGTAAATCTGACCACAATTCTATCCTCCTGATTCCTGCTTACAAGCAAAAATTAAAGCAGGAAGCACCAGTGACTCGGCCTATAAAAAAGTGGTCAGATGAAACAGATGCGAAACTACAGGACTGTTTTGCTATCACAGACTGGAACATGTTCCAGAATTCTTCCGATGGCATTGAGGAGTACACCACATCAGCCACTGGCTTAATCAATAAGTGCGTCAAGGGCGTCGTCCCCATAGTGACTGTACGTACATACCCCAACCAGAAGCCATGGATTACAGGCAACATTCACACTAAGCTGGGTTGGCGCCCCCCCCCCCCCCCTTGGGTTGTGCCGTGGCGGAGATCTTTGTGGGCTATACTCAGCCTTGTCTCAGGATGGTAAGTTGGTGGTTGAAGATATCCCTCTAGTGGTGTGGGGGCTGTGCTTTGGCAAAGTGGGTGGGGTTATATCCTTCCTGTTTGGCCCTGTCCGGGGGTGTCCTTGGATGGGGCCACAGTGTCTCCTCACCCCTCCTGTCTCAGCCTCCAGTATTTATGCTGCAGTAGTTTATGTGTCGGGGGGCTAGGGTCAGTTTGTTATATCTGGAGTACTTCTCCTGTCCTATTCGGTGTCCTGTGTGAATTTAAGTGTGCTCTCTCTAATTCTCTCTTTCTTTCTTTCTCTCTCTCGGAGGACCTGAGCCCTAGGACCATGCCTCAGGACTACCTGACATGATGACTCCTTGCTGTCCCCAGTCCACCTGGCCGTGCTGCTGCTCCAGTTTCAACTGTTCTGCCTTATTATTATTGGACCATGCTGGTCATTTATGAACATTTGAACATCTTGGCCATGTTCTGTTATAATCTCCACCCGGCACAGCCAGAAGAGGACTGGCCACCCCACATAGCCTGGTTCCTCTCTAGGTTTCTTCCTAGGTTTTGGCCTTTCTAGGGAGTTTTTCCTAGCCACCGTGCTTCTACACCTGCATTGCTTGCTGTTTGGGGTTTTAGGCTGGGTTTCTGTACAGCACTTTGAGATATCAGCTGATGTACGAAGGGCTATATAAATACATTTGATTTGATTTGATAAGGGGTAGAGCTGCCGCTTTCAAGGTGTGGGACTCTAACCCGGAAGCTTATAAGAAATGCTGCTATGCCCTACGACGAACCATCAAACAGGCAAAGCTTCAATACAGGGCTATGATTGAATCGTACTACACCGGCTCCGACGCTCGTCTTATGTGAACAGGGCTTTCAAACTATTACAAACTACAAAGGGAAGCACATCCGCGAGCATCCAAGTGACACAAGCGTACCAGATGAGCTAAATCACTTCTATGCTTGCTTCGAGGCAAGCAACACTGAGGCATGCATGAGAGCATCAGCTGCTCCGGACGACTGTGTGATCACGCTCTACGTAGCCGGTGTGAGTAAGACCTTTAAACAGGTCAACATTCACAAGACTGCGGTGCCAGAAGGATTTCCAGGACGTGTGCTGATCAAATGGCAGGTATCTTCACTGACATTTTCAATGTCCCTGATTGAGTCTGTAATACCAACATGTTTCAAGCAGACCACCATATTCCCTGTACCCAAGAACACTAAGGCAACCTGCCTAAATGACCACAGACCCGTAGCACTCACGTCCGTAGCCATGAAGTGCTTTGAAAGGCTGGTAATGGCTCACATCAACACCATTATCCCAGAAACCCATTCCACCCAAACAGATCGACAGATGATGCAATCTCTATTGCCCTCCGCACTGCCCTTTCCCACCTGGACAAAAGGAACACCTACGTGAGAATGCTATTCATTGACTACAGCTCAGCGTGCAATACCATAGTACCCTAAAAGCTCATCACTAAGCTAAGGATCCTGGGACTAAACACCTCCCTCTGCAACTGGATCCTAGACTTCCTGACGGCTCACACCCAGGTGGTGAGGGTAGGTAGCAACACATCTTCCACGCTGATCCTCAACACTGGAACCCCTCAGGGGTGCGTGCTCAGTCCCCTCCTGTACTCCCTGTTCACACACGACTGCTTGGCCAGGCATGACTCCAACACCATCATTAAGTTTGCAGACTACACAACAGCGGTAGGCCTGATCACCGACAATGATGAGACCGCCTATAGGGAGGAGGTCAGAGACCTGGCCGGGTGGTACCAGAATAACAACCTATCTCTCAAAGTAACCAAGACTAAGGAGATGATTGTGGACTACAGGAAAAGGAGGACCGAGGACGCCCCCATTCTCATCGACGGGGCTAGAGTAGAGCAGGTTGAGAGCTTCAAGTTCCTTGGTGTCCACATCACCAACACTTGTTCTCAACTAGCTTACCTGATTAAATAAAGGTGAAAAAACTAGAATGGTCCAAACACACCAAGACAGTTGTGAAGAGGGCACGACAAAGCCTATTCCCCCTCAGGAAACTAAAATTATTTGGCATGAGTCCTCAGATCCTCAAAAGTTTCTACAGCTGCAACACTGAGAGCATCCTGACTGGTTGCATCACTGCATGGTAAGGCAACTGCTCTGCCTCCGACCGCAAGGCACTACAGAGGGAAGTGCGTACGGCCCAGTACATCACTGGGGCTAAGCTGCCTGCCATCCAGGATCTCTACACCAGGCGGGGTCAGAAGGAGGCCCTAAAAATTGTCAAAGACCCCAGACACCCCAGTCATAGACTGTTCTCTCTACTACCGCATGGCAAGCCTTACCGGAGCGCCAAGTCTAGGTCCAAAAGGCTTCTCAACTGTTTTTACCCTCAAGCCATAAGACTCCTGAACAGATAATCAAATGGCTACCTGGACTATTTGCATTGTGTGACCCCCCCCCCAACACCTCTTTTCTGCTGCTGCTACTACTCTCTATTTATCATATATGCAAAGTCACTTTACCTATACATTCATGTACTTACTACCTCAATCAGCCCGACTAAGTGGTGCCTGTATATAGCCTCGCTACTGTTATTTTTCACTTTTTTACTGTTTTTATTTCTTCACTTATCTATTGTTCACCTAATACCTTTTTTTTAACTTAAAAATGTAACTGTTGGCTAGAGCCTGTAAGTAAGCATTTCACTGTAAAGTGTTGTATTCGGCGCATGTGACAAATACATTTGATTTGAAATAATGATTTTTAATTGAAATAATAATTGTGTCCTTCAAACTTTGCTTTCATCAAAGAATCCTCAATTTGCAGCAATTACAGCCTTGCAGACATTTAACATTCTCGTTGTCAATTTGTTGAGGTAATCTGAAGAGATTTGGCCCCATGCTTCCTATAGCACCTCCAACAAGTTGGATTGGCTTGATGGGCACTTCTCACGGTCAAGCTGCTCCCACAACAGCTCAATAGGGTTGAGATCCGGTGACTGTGCTGGCCACTCCTTTTTAGACAGAATACCAGCTGACTAATTATTCGCTAAATAGTTCTTGCATAGTTTGGAGCTGTGCTTTGGGTCATTGTCCTGTTGTAGGAAGAAATTGGCTTCAACTAAGCGCCGTCCACAGGGTATGGCATGGCGTTGCCAAATGGAGTGATAGCCTTCCTTCTTCAAGATTCTTTTAACCCTGTACAAATATCAAACTTTATCATCTCCAAAGCCCCCCCAGACCATCACATTGCCTCCACCATGCTTGACAGATGGCGTCAAGCACTCCTCCAGCATCTTTTAATTTTTCTGCATCTCACAAATGTTCTTCTTGTGATCCGAACACATCAAGAGATTAGATTTGTCTGTTCGTAACACTTTTTTCCAATCTTCCTTTGTCCAGTGTCTGTGTTCTTTTGCCAATCTTAATCTTTTATTTTTATTGGCCAGTCTGAGATATGGCTTTTTCTTTGCAACTCTGCCTAGAAGGCAGCATCCCGGAGTAGCCTCTTCACTGTTGACGTTGAGACTGGTGTTTTGCGGGTATTATTTAATGAAGCTGCCAGTTGAGGACATGTGAGGCGGCTGTTTCTCAAACTAGACACTAATGTACTTGTCCTCTTGCTCAGTTGTGCACTGGGGCCTCCCACTTCTCTTTCTATTCTGGTTAGAGCCAGTTTGCACTGTTCTGTGAAGGGAGTAGTACACAGAGTTGTACGAGATCTTCCGTTTCTTGGCAATTTATTTCATGGAATAGCCTTAATTTTTCAGAACAAGAATAGACTGACGAGTTTCAGAAGAAAGTTGTTTGTTTCTGGCCATTTTGAGCCTGTAATCAAACCCACAAATGCTGATGCTCCAGATACTCAACTAGTTTAAAGAAGGCCAGTTGTATTGCTTTTTTAATCATAAAAACAGTTTTCAGCTGTGCTAACAATTGTAAAAGGGTTTTCTAATGATCAATTAGCCTTTTAAATGATAAACTTGGATTAGCGAACACAACGTGCAATTGGAACACAGGATTGATGGTTGCTGATAATGGGCCTCTGTATGCCTATGTAGATATTCCATAACAAATCTGCCGTTTCCAGCTACAATAGTCATTTACAACATTAACAATGTCTACACTGTATTTCTGATCAATTTGATGTTATTTTAATGGACAAAAAAAATTATCTTTCAAAAACAAGGACATTTCTAAGTGACCGCAAATGGTAGTGTGTTTAGGCAGGTTGCTAAGATTCAAACCTTCTCAAACAGCTTGATTCAAACTCTTAGAGGAGGTGCTTCCACAATAATGTGATTTGTAACGTATACAAGTATTGCATTCTTCACACACCACAGTAAGACATTTTCCCATTACACTACCTTTTCATGCATTTTTTTATTTAATGAAAGCAAGCGTTGCTTTTATACTTACAAGACCATCAGGCTTGATTGAGCTGTTTTGTGTTGTAGTAATGTGGTGCATGCCTGTATTTCCTTAAACCTACGTGTCATTGAATACGCGTCATTGAAAACAAGTAATCATAACATCCTTTTCTGGTCAGTAGGTGACCAACATAACAACAGGGGTTGGTGTGTTGGACACAGTAGCTCAGATAGACAGAACCTGTCTCAATTCCTATTTTCTGTGACTGTTAGCTTACCTGTGCAATACTGACATAAGCCCAAAGCCACTTGTGTTTCAATCATGGTCCCTGTTTTATCAATTGCTGTGCTGAACAATGGACAGTTCATTACCACTGTCAAAATAATGTGTAGCTTTAAGTTATGTTTGCAATACAGATGGTGACAAAACAATAATACACATTTACATAGGCCTGCATCTAAAAATACATAAAGCCAAATAATATATGTATATATGCTGAACAAAAATATAAACACAACATGTAAAGTGTTGGTCCCTTGTTTCATGAGCTGAAAATAAAATCCCATACATTTTCCATATGCACAACAAACTTATTTCTCTCAAATTTGGTGTACAAATGTGTTTACTTCCCTGTTAGTGAGCCTTTCTCCTTTCCTAAAATAATCCATCCACCTGACATGGGTGGCATATCAAGAAGCTGATTAAACAGCATGATCATTACACAGGTGCATCTTGTGCTGGGGACAATAAAAGGCCACTCTAAAATGTGCAGTTTTGTCACACAACAAAACGCCACAGATGTCTCAAGTTTTGAGGGAGTGTGCAATTGGCATGCTTACTGCAGGAATGTTCACCAGAGCTGTTGCCATGGAATTGAATGTTAATTTGCCCACCATAAACTGCGTCCAACATAATTTTGCAGTACGTCCAACCAGCCTAACAATCGCAGACCACATGTAACCACCCCAGCCCAGGACCTCCACTTCTGGCTTCTCCACCTGCGGGAATGTCTGAGACCAGCCACCCAGACAGCTGATAAAACTGAGGAGTACTTCGGTTTGTAATAAAGCCCTTTTGTGGGGAAAAACTCATTCTGATTGGCTGGGCCTGGCTCCAAAGTGGGTGGGATTATGCCCTTCCAGGCTGAACCCTTTCCCAGTCATATGAAATCCATAGATTAGAGCCTAATACATTTATTTCAATTGACTGATTCCCTTATATTAACTGTAACTCAGTAAAATCGTTAAAATTGATGCCCTTTGGGTTTATATTTTTGTTCAGATAGATACGGTATATATACAGTGCCAGTCAAAAGTTTGGACACACCTACTCATTCAAGGGTTTTTCTTTACTTTTTACTATTTTCTACATTGTAGAATAATAGTGAAGACATCAAAATAAGAAATAACACATATGGAATCAGGTAGTAACCAAAAAAGTGTTAAATAAATCAAAACGACTGTGCCTTCGTGAGACGCAGAGTAGGTGAACGGATGATCTCCGTATGTGTGGTTCCCACCGTGAAGCATGAAGAAGGAGGTGTGATGGTGCTTTGCTGGTGACACTGTCTGTGATGTATTTAGAATTCAAGGCACACTTAACCAGCATGGCTACCACAACATTCTGCAGCGATACTCCATCCCATCTGGTTTGTGCTTTGTGGGACTATAATTTGTTTTTCAACAGGACAATGACCCAACACACCTCCAGGCTGTGTAAGGGCTATTTGACCAAGAAGGAGAGTGATGGAGTGCTGCATCAGATGACCTGGCCTCCACAATCACCCAACCTCAACCCAATTGAGATAGTTTGGGATGAGTTGAACCACAGAGTGAAAGAAAAGCAGCAAACAAGTGCTCAGCATATGTGGGAACTCCTTCAAGACTGTTGGAAAAGCATTCTAGGTGAAGCTGGTTGAGAGAATGCCAAGAGTCTGTAAAGCTGTCATCAAGGCAAAGGGTGGCAACTTTGAAGAATCTCAAATATAAAATACATTTAGATTTGTTTAACACTTTTTTGGTTACTACATGATTCCATATGTGTTATTTTATAGTTTTGATGTCTTCACTATTATTCTATAATGTAGATAATAGTAAATATAAATAAAAACCCTGGAATGAGTAGGCGTGTCCAAACTTTTGACTGGTACTGTACCTGCCATGGTGGCTGGTGGACCAACAAGTAAATTTCCGACCCTGCTTGGTTCACTTAGAATTGTCTTTAAGTGCAAAGTGCCAGCAAAGCAAAACTAACAAAAAAACCTGGCTAGCTAAGCAAAAAAAGAAGAAGCTATTGCTCTTGACATGATCGGTTTCTCAGTAAAATGACAAGTGCAGCATTCATTTCCTTCTCAAACAGAATGCAATAAATCTCCCTTCAGCTGCCTTCTGTGGCGCACCACCCACTTCAGGAGAGATAGATCTTACACATTTGGGGCCAATTAGTATAAATATTTTCATAAGCTTTGATAGGTCCTCATTTGTGGAGGATGCACAAGAGAGCGGTGGTTGAGAGAGAGAGAAGAGAAAGTGAGGAAGAGAGAGAAAGAGAGTGAGTGTGCGATTAATATTGGCTGACAGCTGACCAGAGAGAATGCTGTCTGTTTGGACCCAGTCTAACTCCCTGTCAGAGTGGATCAGAGGAGGCCAGTCATCTCACTACAAACGGACACTGGGCAGGCAGTGTTCCTAAGCTCCACTAAAGCTATGTCCACTCGAAAAAACAAAGGGCTGAAATCCAGCAATACCTCGGGACTGCTCCATTCTCAGTGCATGGCTAAACCTGGTCCAGGGCTGGCTTGTTAAGTGGTTTGGTACTGACGTTTTTTTGTCCTTTCTCTCCCTAGCTAACTGCTTTCACGTTGTACGTGAGGAGCCAAGCTTCTCCCCCACCCCGGTGCCGTAAATGAGGAAAAAAGGCATTCAAGAAATTCAGGAGCTGCTCCCAACGGATCCAGTTATCGATGAGTTTCTAAGATGTTTGTTAACCTACGCCAACCTTCATACTGTGGAGAAAAAGAGAGAAAGAAATGTTCTGGTTTACAGAGGCACACATTTTTGGGTTGGTGCATAGATGCTGTCTTTTTCCAGCTCCGTTTGGACAGATGCAGGCTGATCTGGGTTTCTCTGGGTCGGCTCAAGTGTGACGCTCACATGATGAATGGTGTGATACACTAATGCTAACGTATAGAAGGACTATGGAAAAAGGCCCTGATCAGACAAACAGATGTGCATCCGGAAAAACTGTTTAATATCACCACTACTGCAATAAAGTCAGAGTTCCACCAGCCCCTTTCTCAGGCTCCAGGATGGAAAGAGTTGAGCAACTGCAGGATGAGAAGGCGGTACACACACACAACTTACTGGAATTATGGCAATCAAATGCAAGGTCTGTTGACTGCAATTGAAAATGAATAATGCTTTTCAAAAGAATAATATGCCATTTAGCAGACGGTTTATCCAAAGCGACTTAGTCATGTGTGCATACATTTTACGTATCTAAGCAATAAGGCCCGAGGAGGTGTGGTATACGGCCAATATACCACGGGTAAGGACTGTTCTTAGGCACGCTGCTAAATGGAGTGCCTGGATACAGGCCTTAGCCTTGGTATATTGGCCATGTAACACAAACCTTTGAGGTTCCTTATTGCTATATAAATTGGCTACCAATTTAATTAGACCAGTAAATAGTAATTTTTTGTCATACCCGTGATATACAGTCTGATATGGCTGTCAGCCAAATCAGCATTCAGGGCTCGAACCACCTGGTTTAGAATATGAATATATAGCAGCAATAAAATAACAGGAGAAAATGTTGAGCAACGAATACCACAATGAATACCGCAATGAGCCCACAATGAGACCACAATGAGTACAACAATGAATACCGCAATGAATACCGCAATGAGACCACAATGAGTACAACAATGAATACCACAATGAATACCGCAATGAGACCACAATGAGTACAACAATGAATTCCACAATGAGACCACAATGAGTACAACAATGAGACCACAATGAATACCACAATGAATACCACAATGAATACCGCAATGAGACCACAATGAATACCACAATGAATACCACAATGCACCTACCGTAACTAAGGTGTTTTCCTATGGAAGGCATGCTCAGTCTTGTGTGTGATTTCTGGGGCACAACTGGCCAAGGATTTAGGTGGCTGGGCAGCGATTAGGATGGGAAGCATGGCCAACAGCTGGGAATGCCCAAACGATGTCTATTTCCCACCATTACAAAAGAAAGATGGCCATCACACTAAAGCTCCTTTCTACGCCAGCAGTCATGTGACCTCTACAGTTAGCGATACATGGAGCCTATCTGATCAAACAGCAGATTATCAGACTAGTAGAAACCTAATTCAATATTTACAGATGGTCAGAGACGCCGCCTGTAAATCTTTTGAAACAGACCCGTCAGGCCTGGAATTGTGTACACTGGGAAGAGCCTTGCAATAGCTATAATCTAGTGTGAAGCAGTCAGGCCAAACAGGATAAAAACATCCCAATTGTGTTTCTCAGTCCTCAATGAAGGAATGACGTTTTCCTCAACGCTAACGCTCCAACAGAACACATAGTTTAACTAGTAGAACGAAGAGGAAGGGAAACGCTACCAAGGTACACAATAGTACATTTTGGTAGACAGAAGGTGCTCTTTGGTAAAAGGGGTGAATTGGTCATCAAAAAGAAAGGAGTACCAAGGCTGCAGCCGAAACGCATCGGATTTGTAAAACTTTGTTTCTTTTGAACATGCCATACAAATAAAGTCATTTTAATTAATTATATGAAGAGTGCCTTGGTCCTCCTTTCTTTTTGAAAACACATAGCTTGTAGGGTTAGCCAATACAGTTGTGGTGTCAGCTGTGCCATTTGTGTAATTACCTGTGTTTTTGAAAATAGAACAGTTATGAAGACAGGAGATGATTGTGGACTACATGAAAAAGAGGACCGAGCACCACCCCATTCTCATCGATGGGGCTGTGGTGGGAGTAGGTTGAGAGCTTCAACTTCCTTGGTATCCACATCACCAACAAACTAACATGGTCCAAGCACACCAAGACAGTTGTGAAGAGGGCACAACAAAACCTATTCCCCCTCAGGAGACTGAAAAGACTTGGCATGGGTCCTCAGATCTTCAAAAGGTTCTACTGCTGCACCATCAAGAGCATCCAAACGGGGTTGTATCATTGCCTGGTAAGGCAACTGCTCTGCCTCCGACCGCTAAGGCACTACAGAGGGTAATGCGTATGGCCCAGTACATCACTGGGGCCAAGCTTCCTGCCATCCATGACCTCTATACCAGGTGGTGTCAGAGGAAGGCCCTAAAAATGGTCAAAGACCCCAGCCACACTAGTCATAGACTGTTCTCTCTGCTACCACACGGCAAGCAGTACCGGAGCGCTAAGTCTAGTTCCAAAAGGCTTCTAAACAGCTTCTACCCCCAAGTCATATGACTTCTGAACATCTAATGAAATGGCTACCCAGACTATTTGCTCTGCTCCCCCTTTCTTTTACGCTGCTGCTACTCTCTGTTATTATCTATGCATAGTCAATTTAATAACTCTACCAACATGTACATATTACCTCGACTAACCGGTGCCCTCGCACACTGACTATGTACATTTACTTTATTTTTTAATTTTTTTTTACTGTTAAGTATTTTTCTTGAAACTGCATTGTTGGTTAAGGGCTTGTAAAAACAAATTTCACTGTAAGGTGAAACCTGTTGTATTTGGCGCATGTGACAATTACATTTGATTTGATTTGAGGTCCCATTGTGGCTGATACTGTATGTTTCATGAAACCAGGGACCAATGGAACTTCTGTCCAGCAAGTACTACCAATCTGTACATGGCACTGCATCTCACAACACTGGCTCTCACAGAAGCAGACTACACAGGGAGAATGTGTGTACAGCTTCTCAGACTAAATCAATATGGGTGGAAGAATGGTGTAAAGCAGGGGCTAACAAGCCTGTAACTCTATACATTAAATCTGTTAAGCATTTTTGGGGGAACAATAAATAACCTTAGCTGGTATTAACCTCTCACCCCATAACATTGGCTTGCCAAAGCAGCATTAACAAGGTAATGAGGGCACACACTGCTTCCTTGTAGGGGCTGCACAGTTGTTCCTTCATACCATTACGCAACCACAAATAAGACTGGCCCATTTAAAGTGTGGCATAACTATACAGGAAGAAACCCTTTAATATTTGGAGAAAGCTTGACCTTCTTCACATATCACTTTCTTTGTCAACAGTCTCACTTCGCCGTCATAAAGTGTACATCGGCCAGCGCCACAGTACGGAAGGGCTCAAATGCTGAACATGTATCTCATCATGGAGTATGCACCCACAGTTGGAAGTCCAGTAAATAACTGTAATGCCTTGTAAGATGCTTGTTCCTTGAGAGTGGCTTGAGAGGATTTCTCCAGATAGACAATGAATTACAGGAACATGGTTGCCTGTGGTTGTGTTTCTTTGTATATGGAGAAAGTGAGTGTTTCTTTTTGTTATCTGGACGTTTTACTGAGGGGGGGGGATTAGTGTTCATTTACAAACAGAGTTTTGGCAGCATGATGTGTTTATAGTGTCAAGTCTTTCCTACAGCTGACTCTAATAGGCAGTGAAAGCAGCAACCAGTCCGACATTAATGGTGCTGCTGTGATTGGCACCCTATTAAGAATGCCATACGACAGCTTGGGCTTCCGTAGCTACAGCGGCAAAACTCGCCAACCCTTAAACAAAATAACAAACACACATTTATTTGTGTCACAAATCGTGCCTTTCAAATTTGGAACTGAAGTCATACCCAGTCTGAGATCATACTGTACAGTCTAAGTTGGTAACCATGACAAGCCAATAGACACATGAAGGTCCTCCCCTACTATATGTCACAGCTAGCAATTTGGTTAGTATATGCGTGAAGTTTGGAATTTGATTGACATTGTCCAAAGCCATAGAGACAAGCGTTGATGCTTTGGTGTCCTCTTAGGACATCTCACAGAGGCAGTCATTGTTGCGAAACTAGTGTGTGGTCCCATTCGCGTTCTTTTGGTCTTCTCTCTCTCATCAGTTAACATTTAATGAGATAGAAACAAGTGCTGACAAGTCTGTCCAATCAGTGGCTGAACTGAGTTGGCATTTCCTCATGATGTTCTGCTCTGACTGGCTGGCAGCTTGGTGGTGGGTCCAGTGAATGGGCTGTTCTCTTCTCACATCTCAGCCCTTGGACAGAGAGAGGAGACGGTTTGGCTGCTCCAACATATAAATCCCCTCCCCTCTTTATTTGACTCCCAAACACACCTGCTAATCTTTATCCTTGTTAGTCACCATTGTCAAACAAATCTAAAACTGCATGACATTCAGATCCTAGATTCAATAACAAAGACTAACTCTCTGAGTTCATCAATTGATGTATTGTCTTGGGGGAAAGCAGGCAGGGGCAACGTTTTGAGATAAGTATCTTAATGTAATGTGTTTAATGTAGTTGGCTTTTGGAAGGGTGTTTTGAAGATGAAATAACCTTGAACATTTCTAATACTTACAGTATTACAGAGATTCATTATGAGTTGGACAAGCTAAGGATAAAGTGGAACAGGTTTCAGATGATTTTCAACCAAGGTATTGAGTTGCCCCTGAAATTAGTTTAAAATGAAAGGAAACAAATTATTATACATTTTCTGCGAACAATCATCTCATCTCTTTCAGACAGAGGTTAGCTTTCTATCTGTCATTCTTTCTTCCCACTCTTCTTTCTTTCGTTGTTTCCACCAGTGCATTTTTGGTCTTGAAGCATTCGTTTTTCCCACACTCTCCCCTGTCACACAGGCTGACCACAAAAATGCAGGACAGTGGAGAGTGTGAGGGGGCTCTGGAATTCTGCATGCAGAGGGTAAACACAGAAACTTCCAGGAAAAGACACACAGAGGAGCAAACAGTGCACCTACCCTGCCCTAACCTATCATCCCTTTGCCCTTAACTCTTCACTGCCCTCCCTCCCCTCTGACCGTGCCGTTTGTCCAGGAGAGCTCTCCTCACACATCAGCAGCATAACACAGCCACATCCCTCTGGCCTCAGCCGCCACATCCCTCTGGCCTCTCCTGCTCCCTGGCTGGTCTCAACCGGCACATCCCTCTGGCCTCTCTTGCTCCCTGGCTGGCCTCAACCGCCACATCCCTCTGGCCTCTCCTGCTCCCTGGCTGGCCTCAGCCGCCACATCCCTCTGGCCTCTTCTGCTCCGTGGCTGGCCTCAGCCGCCACATCCCTCTGGCCTCTCCTGCTCCCTGGCTGGCCTCAGCCACCACATACCTCTGGCCTCTCCTGCTCCCTGGCTGGCCTCAGCCGCCACATCCCTCTGGCCTCTCCTTCTCCCTGGCTGGCCTCAGCCGCCATATCCCTCTGGCCTCTCCTGCTCCCTGGCTGGCCTCAGCCGCCACATCCCTCTGGCCTCTCCTGCTCCCTGGCTGGCCTCAGCCGCCACATCCCTCTGGCCTCTCCTCCCTGGCTAGCCTCAGCCGCCACATCCCTCTGGCCTCTCCTGCTCCCTGGCTGGCCTCAGCCGCCACATCCCTCTGGTCTCTCCTGCTCCCTGGCTGGCCTCAGCCGCCACATCCCTCTGGCCTCTCCTGCTCCCTGGCTGGCCTCAGCCGCCACATCCCTCTGGCCTCTCCTGCTCCCTGGCTGGCCTCAGCCGCCACATCCCTCTGGCCTCTCCTTCTCCCTGGCTAGCCTCAGCCGCCACATCCCTCTGGCCTCTCCTGCTCCCTGGCTGGCCTCAGCCGCCACATCCCTCTGGCCTCTCCTGCTCCCTGGCTGGCCTCAGCCGCCACATCCCTCTGGCCGCTCCTGCTCCCTGGCTGGCCTCAGCCGCCACATCCCTCTGGCCTCTCCTGCTCCCTGGCTGACCTCAGCCGCCACATCCCTCTGGCCTCTCCTGCTCCCTGGCTGGCCTCAGCCGCCACATCCCTTTGGCCTCTCCTGCTCCCTGGCTGGCCTCCGCGGCCACATCAAAGCTGCCTCTGAGACGGCCACTCAGGCTTTGTGTCATTACCTAAATCCTTGTAACCCTGATAAAAAGAAATGAACACGGAACCTCTGATACAGACAGAAAGACAAGTGGCAAGCACACGTGCCAGGCTCACACAGTAGGAGCAGACACATAGAGCAATGGCTTTACCATACAGTTCTATAAATATGCATACTTAGCAAAAAAAGACAACAACATCTAATGTCCAGGTCCTTATAAATCTCACTGATGCTAATTCCAGAGTAGCACACAGCAGGACCGGGGAGAGGGGGGGGGGCTCTGCAGAGTGACAGAGTTAGGACCACTGCGCCTCACAGGGGTTGGAGCCCTGTCCTCACACTGGGAGAGAGGAGCCCTCCACCAAGGCCATGTGCTTTAAACAAGCAGCCCTATCGCCGAGGTCTGCCATCGTTGTGTAATTTGGCCAGATGTTGGGTAATAAAGTCATACTGCAGCGTGGGAAACAGATGGCAGTTTCAGGCTCCGCTCCGTTTTCCCGATCCCTAACTTTTCTTTCTTTCTCTATTTTTCCTCCTCTCTTCTTCTGTTAATCTCCAAACAAAACAGGGTTTAAATGGTGCTCATAAATAGGGCCCTGCAGTTGAACCGCAATGTGTTTACTGAGCAGGCACAAATCAGGCCTGTGATGAGGTTGTTTACTGAACGGGCAGATACAGCCTGAAGCCAAGGGACTGGGACCGTACGCTTCACGCTTCAAGTAGTCTAACTCTCATTACCCTCACCACCACCTCCTCTTAAAACTCTCTACTGCTGCTGGACCCTGGTTCACCCCTCCAGCACAGCGATAGTCCTTTAGACCCACTAGCCATCACACATACTGCATATTCATGGTCCAGTCAATGTGGTAATAATGAACTCTTTAGTGATAGAGTTTTGAACAGCAGCATCCCAGTTCTGTGCTGTTGTGTGGTGTAGCGTTGTGTGAAGGCAGTTCTAGCTCCAGGTCTTACTTGTTGAGGCTCTGGTTGGCTGGGACCGAGGGGCCGTCACATGATAGGGTGGCATCATGTGCAGCGACCCAAGAAAACGACTCCGAAAAAGAGGGAAACGTAGCGGTCTTCTGGTCAGACTCCGGACAAGGGCACATCGCGCACCACTCCCCAGCATTCTTCTTGCCAATGTCCAGTCTCTTGACAACAAGGTTGATGAAATCCGAGCAAGGGTAGCATTCCAGAGGGACATCAGAGACTGCAACGTTCTCTGCTTCACGGAAACATGGCTTACTGGGAAGACGCTATCCGATGCGGTGCAGCCAACGGGTTTCTCCACGCATCGCGCCGACAGAAACAAACGTCTTTCTGGTAAGAAGAGTGGCGGGGGCGTATGCCTCATGACTAACGAGACATGGTGTGATGAAGGAAACATACAGGAACTCAAATCCTTCTGTTCACCTGATTTAGAATTCCTCACAATCAAATGTAGACCGCATTATCTTCCAAATCACAGCCGTATATACCCCCCAAGCAGACACATCGATGGCTCTGAACAAACTTTATTTAACTCTTTGCAAACTGGAAACCATTTATCCGGAGGCTGCATTCATTGTAGCTGGGGATTTTAACAAAGCTAATCTGAAAACAAGACTCCCTAAATTTTACCAGCATATCGATTGCGCAACCAGGGGTGGTAAAACCTTGGATCATTGTTACTCTAACTTCCGCAACGCATATAAGGCCCTGCCCCGCCCCCCTTTCGGAAAAGCTGACCACGACTCCATTTTGCTGATCCCTGCCTACAGGCAGAAACTAAAACAAGAGGCTCCCACGCTGAGGTCTGTCCAACGCTGGTCAGACCAAGCTGACTCCACACTCCAAGACTGCTTCCATCACGTGGACTGGGACATGTTTCGTATTGCGTCAGATAAAAATATTGACGAATACGCTGATTCGGTGTGCGAGTTCATTAGAACGTGCGTTGAAGATGTCGTTCCCATAGCAACGATTAAAACATTCCCTAACCAGAAACCGTGGATTGATGGCAGCATTCGCGTGGAACTGAAAGCGCGAACCACTGCTTTTAATCAGGGCAAGGTGTCTGGCAACATGACCAAATACAAACAGTGCAGCTATTCCCTCCGCAAGGCTATTAAACAAGCTAAGCGTCAGTACAGAGACAAAGTAGAATCTCAATTCAACGGCTCAGACACAAGAGGCATGTGGCAGGGTCTACAGTCAATCACGGACTACAAGAAGAAACCCAGCCCAGTCACGGACCAGGATGTCTTGCTCCCAGGCAGACTAAATAACTTTTTTGCCCGCTTTGAGGACAATACAGTGCCACTGACACGGCCTGCAACGAAAACATGCGGTCTCTCCTTCACTGCAGCCGAGGTGAGTAAGACATTTAAACGTGTTAACCCTCGCAAGGCTGCAGGCCCAGACGGCATCCCCAGCCGCGCCCTCAGAGCATGCGCAGACCAGCTGGCCGGTGTGTTTACGGACATATTAAATCAATCCCTATACCAGTCTGCTGTTCCCACATGCTTCAAGAGGGCCACCATTGTTCCTGTTCCCAAGAAAGCTAAGGTAACTGAGCCAAACGACTACCGCCCCGTAGCACTCACTTCCGTCATCATGAAGTGCTTTGAGAGACTAGTCAAGGACCATATCACCTCCACCCTACCTGACACCCTAGACCCACTCCAATTTGCTTACCACCCAAATAGGTCCACAGACGATGCAATCTCAACCACACTGCACACTGCCCTAACCCACCTGGACAAGAGGAATACCTATGTGAGAATGCTGTTCATCGACTACAGCTCGGCATTCAACACCATAGTACCCTCCAAGCTCGTCATCAAGCTCGAGACCCTGGGTCTCGACCCGCCCTGTGCAACTGGGTACTGGACTTCCTGACGGGCCGCCCCCAGGTGGTGAGGGTAGGCAACAACATCTCCTCCCCGCTGATCCTCAACACGGGGGCCCCACAAGGGTGCGTTCTGAGCCCTCTCCTATACTCCCTGTTCACCCACGACTGCGTGGCCACGCACGCCTCCAACTCAATCATCAAGTTTGCGGACGACACAACAGTGGTAGGCTTGATTACCAACAACGACGAGACGGCCTACAGGGAGGAGGTGAGGGCCCTCGGAGTGTGGTGTCAGGAAAATAACCTCACACTCAACGTCAACAAAACTAAGGAGATGATTGTGGACTTCAGGAAACAGCAGAGGGAACACCCCCTATCCACATCGATGGAACAGTAGTGGAGAGGGTAGCAAGTTTTAAGTTCCTCGGCATACACATCACAGACAAACTGAATTGGTCCACTCACACTGACAGCGTCGTGAAGAAGGAGCAGCAGCGCCTCTTCAACCTCAGGAGGCTGAAGAAATTCGGCTTGTCACCAAAAGCACTCACAAACTTCTACAGATGCACAATCGAGAGCATCCTGGCGGGCTGTATCACCGCCTGGTACGGCAACTGCTCCGCCCTCAACCGTAAGGCTCTCAGAGGGTAGTGAGGTCTGCACAACGCATCACCGGGGGCAAACTACCTGCCCTCCAGGACACCTACACCACCCGATGTTACAGGAAGGCCATAAAGATCATCAAGGACATCAACCACCCGAACCACTGCCTGTTCACCCCGCTATCATCCAGAAGGCGAGGTCAGTACAGGTGCATCAAAGCTGGGACCGAGAGACTGAAAAACAGCTTCTATCTCAAGGCCATCAGACTGTTAAACAGCCACCACTAACATTGAGTGGCTGCTGCCAACACACTGTCATTGACACTGACCCAACTCCAGCCACTTTAATAATGGGAATTGAAGGGAAATGATGTAAATATATCACTAGCCACTTTAAACAATGCTACCTTATATAATGTTACTTACCCTACATTATTCATCTCATATGCATACGTATATACTGTACTCTACATCATCGACTACATCCTTATGTAATACATGTATCACTAGCCACTTTAACTATGCCACTTTGTTTACTTTGTCTACATACTCATCTCATATGTATATACTGTACTCGATACCATCTACTGTATGCTGCTCTGTACCATCACTCATTCATATATCCTTATGTACATATTCTTTATCCCCTTACACTGTGTATAAGACAGTAGTTTTGGAATTGTTAGTTAGATTACTTGTTGGTTATCACTGCATTGTCGGAACTAGAAGCACAAGCATTTCGCTACACTCGCATTAACATCTGCTAACCATGTGTATGTGACAAATAACATTTGATTTGATTTGATTTGGCATCATGGCCTGAGCAGCCAACATGGTCTAGGGAGCAAAAAAAAACACTTTTAGCTTCAGATTCAGTGTCCAGTAAGTTATAAGGACATGACAGTTGTGAGGATTTATAGAATAGGGCATATTATGTACACTATATCTACAAAAGTTGCTGACAGGTGTATAAAATCAAGCACACAGCCATGCAATCTCAACAGACAAACATTGAAGTAGAATGGCCCATACTAAAGAGCTCAGTGACATTCAACATGGCACCGTCATAGGATGCCACCTTCCCAACAAGTCAGTTTGTCACATTTCTGCCCTGCTAGAACTACCCCAGTCAACTGTAAGTGCTGTTATTGTGAAGTGGAAACATCTAGAAACAACAACGACTCAGCCGTGAAGTGGTATGCCACACATGCTCACAGAAAGGGATCGCCGACTTCTGAAGCCCGTAGAACGTAAAAATCATCTGTCCTCGGTTACAACCCTCACTACCGAGTTCCAAACTGCCTCTGGAAGCAACGTCAGCAGAAGAACTGTTCGTCAGGAGCTTCATGAAATGGGTTTCCATTGGCCAAGTAGCCGCACACAAGCCTAAGATTACCATGCACAATGCCAAGCGTCGGCTGGAGTGGTGTAAAGCTTGTCGCCTTTGGACTCTGGAGCAGTGGAAACGCGTTCTTTGGAGTGATGAATCACTTCAGAGCTGTTGCGGTAACCATATTACTGCCACACCGGCGGTCACGAGTCATGAAGGCAGTCAAATTCCACGTGATAGTTAGGTGTCATGACTCTCCTGTGAGGATCCAGAGATCAGGTTTACAATGGATCTGACTTCCACCAGACCCCTCTCACCTGCAGAGGGGAGGAGGGATTGATGTGGGGGTTTTATGACACCTCACGCCCAGTCGTAAATTGTTTGCAGCAGAGGACTCTTTTTTTGGTCTTCAGTAGGGGTGATTGGAATCTCTTTGTTACAGAGACGTTTTGCCGCCCAAAAACTCTAACGTCCAAAAGTGAACACCGGGACAATATTTTTAACATCCAAATGTGGGGAATGATGAGAGATGGAATATGGGAAATGAATGTCTATTTTTTGATGTCATTAAAAATGGTATAAAAATTACATTACAAAATATTGTAACTTGAAGAGTTCACACTGTATGTTAGGTTTTCATCCTTTACGTTGTGTAGGAAATACCAGGGATGAAGAAAATATTTTTGTTAAGACAGGAATGTGATTTTAGTTTTCTAATGACATCATAGTTTTGATGATACTTTGCACAGTAAGTAGCCATGCCCGAGGGAGCTCAGAGAGCGTGTCAGCATGACGGAAACGCCCCCTTTTTACAAGATTTTATAAAGGATGAGTTGAGAATTAACATATCAGACCAGAAGGACTCAAGCTGCAGCTTAGGTCTCCATTGGTTACAACCCTGAAAATCAACACGAGGTGAAGACGACAAAGTAGCCTCTCTAACAAACAAGCCGTTCTAAGAACTGTATCTAAGAAAGTCAATTTAGGTAAGACCATCCTGTTACTCTCTTCAAAACATTGTTGACGACACTGCTCTTATCACCCCATTGGGGATCATCGACCTGGCTGATTAGCTGACTTCAGATGACCATTCTTCCCTAACGGGTGAAAGTAAACACCATCCTGTTATTCTGCTAAAGACTACACGACAAGGCATTAAAGCCATGGACAACTAAGAAGAAGGACATTGTGACCTCTTGTGGACAATCAGAGCCTTACACTTAGAGTTTGGGAGAAGGCCCAATGGTAACCTTTTCACGAAGGCCTGGGTCCAACAGAGACATTCATTAGTTCTTTAGCCCAAACAGGCGGCGGTTCGGGGCAAAGTATTATGATTACTGTGAGCATAGTCCAAGTGTATAAGTTTGTATCTCTTTCTTTCTCCCTTTGTTCCTCTCTACTCCTCCCTCTTTTGATAAACAAGCAGTCATGTAGTTGTTAGTCTGCTAGGGACCGGTTTCCATCGTATTAAGTTTCTAATCAATAACCTATACCGTGTGTGTATCCTGTGTTACAGTGCCTTGCGAAAGTATTCGGCCCCCTTGAACTTTGCGACCTTTTGCCACATTTCAGGCTTCAAACATAAAGATATAAAACTATTTTTTTTAAAGAATCAACAACAAGTGGGACACAATCATGAAGTGGAACGACATTTATTGGATATTTCAAACTTTTTTAACAAATCAAAAACTGAAAAATTGGGCGTGCAAAATTATTCAGCCCCCTTAAGTTAATACTTTGTAGCGCCACCTTTTGCTGCGATTACAGCTGTAAGTCGCTTGGGGTATGTCTCTATCAGTTTTGCACATCGAGAGACTGAAATTTTTTCCCATTCCTCCTTGCAAAACAGCTCGAGCTCAGTGAGGTTGGATGGAGAGCATTTGTGAACAGCAGTTTTCAGTTCTTTCCACAGATTCTCGATTGGATTCAGGTCTGGACTTTGACTTGGCCAATCTAACACCTGGATATGTTTATTTTTGAACCATTCCATTGTAGATTTTGCTTTATGTTTTGGATCATTGTCTTGTTGGAAGACAAATCTCCGTCCCAGTCTCAGGTCTTTTGCAGACTCCATCAGGTTTTCTTCCAGAATGGTCCTGTATTTGGCTCCATCCATCTTCCCATCAATTTTAACCATCTTCCCTGTCCCTGCTGAAGAAAAGCAGGCCCAAACCATGATGCTGCCACCACCATGTTTGACAGTGGGGATGGTGTGTTCAGGGTGATGAGCTGTGTTGCTTTTACGCCAAACATAACGTTTTGCATTGTTGCCAAAAAGTTCAATTTTGGTTTCATCTGACCAGAGCACCTTCTTCCACATGTTTGGTGTGTCTCCCAGGTGGCTTGTGGCAAACTTTAAACAACACTTTTTATGGATATCTTTAAGAAATGGCTTTCTTCTTGCCACTCTTCCATAAAGGCCAGATTTCTGCAATATACGAGATTGTTGTCCTATGGACAGAGTCTCCCACCTCAGCTGTAGATCTCTGCAGTTCATCCAGAGTGATCATGGGCCTCTTGGCTGCATCTCTGATCAGTCTTCTCCTTGTATGAGCTGAAAGTTTAGAGGGACGGCCAGGTCTTGGTAGATTTGCAGTGGTCTGATACTCCTTCCATTTCAATATTATCGCTTGCACAGTGCTCCTTGGGATGTTTAAAGCTTGGGAAATCTTTTTGTATCCAAATCCGGCTTTAAACTTCTTCACAACAGTATCTCGGACCTGCCTGGTGTGTTCCTTGTTCTTCATGATGCTCTCTGCGCTTTTAACGGACCTCTGAGACTATCACAGTGCAGGTGCATTTAGACTTGATTACACACAGGTGGATTGTATTTATCATCATTAGTCATTTAGGTCAACATTGGATCATTCAGAGATCCTCACTGAACTTCTGGAGAGAGTTTGCTGCACTGAAAGTAAAGGGGCTGAATAATTTTGCACGCCCAATTTTTCAGTTTTTGATTTGTTAAAAAAGTTTGAAATATCCAATAAATGTCGTTCCACTTCATGAGTGTGTCCCACTTGTTGTTGATTCTTCACAAAAAAATACAGTTTTATATCTTTATGTTTGAAGCCTGAAATGTGGCAAAAGGTTGCAAAGTTCAAGGGGGCCGAATACTTTCGCAAGGCACTGTATCCTTTAGTTAGTTAGTAAATAAACAACTAAATCAATTTGTGTGGTTCGGAATGATCAGTAAAGCTGGGGTTTGAGAAAATGCAAGGAGTATGCGAAGTTCAGAATTATGAGACTGATATGAGGTAATGATTAATAAATTACTTATCGATATTTGTCTTCTATATCATCTAGAGTTTAATTTGGGAGATGGTAACTCATTAAACAACTTCTTCCGTGGTGCCCCAAATCCAAATGTGTTGATTGTTACATGATTAATTGAATCGAGTAACAACTAAACATAGTTAGTTGATTCGATACTTAACAGTCATCAGATTAATGAAAGTCAAGTCACAGGCTCTGTGCTGCTGCTGGTCATTAGTAGCCTACCAAACTTGCTAACTGCCTGGTACTCAGCACTCTATTGTCCCTCTAATCACTCTGATATCACTGCAAATGTGTTCAAAAATCTAATTAAAACACTTCATGACAGACTGAGTTCATGTTGCGCAACATTTCTATAGGCTATGCAATTGCGCGAGAAAATGACCTTACTACAAAGAGGATCCCATCAGCTTTCTATAGGCTAGACCTACTATATTTATTTCTCAACTTTCCTAATATTAAGCCCATTGTTTATCTTTACAACAGGTGTATGGCCTACCTGGCTGGCATGAAAATGAACCACGGGAAAAGCGTCCTCCATTCACTATTTAAGTGCATAGATGACATATATTTTTTCTTGCTGTTCCTGTTTCGAGATTGGACCATTATCATGCACCTTTCTAAATCAAAACAAATTTCACACAGATATGATTTAGTATTGTCACAAGTGTAGAGAGGAGTAGGCAGGAGGCTGTCGCAGGTTTAGAACTACTGAATTTATTAAAGCACTATATACACTGTATATATAAAAGTGGGACGAAACCCAAAGTGCAAAATAATAAAGTACTCAGGAAATAGTAGGAGAGATTCCTCTCAGGAAAACAAGCAACATTTACAATGACCGACAAAGTCAAATGACAGAGGGAGTATATATACAGTAATAGAGTGGGGATTGGAACCAGGTGTGTGTAATGATGACAAGACAAGTCCGGGGTTGATGAGTGTAGGGCGTTTGCCAGCAGCAGCTAGAAGGCCAGCGACACCGAACGCGTGAGCTGGACAGGAGGGAGAGCCAAAGTGAAGTCTGGTGTGACAAGTATATGTAAAGACAAAATTAAATCAAGAATAGTCTGATTGGTGATAATATTAGCCTATCCCCTGTGAATTATATATCACTTGTGAATGATGCCCAGCATAAGAATCTGCCTTTTATTTTGTGCGGCTTTTTCGAATCATAGTAGCACACCTCATGTAGCCTAGCCCTATATGTTTTGATACGGTTTGTATCACAACTAAGCACATTAATCCGCTTTACAATGGGTTTAGAGCCTAACTGGCATACATAAGCAGCGTGTGAGTTTCAAGTTTGGGGAAGATAATTTTCACCACAAAAATGCACCTGTTTTCCTGCTAATGGAGCATTTGTGCTTATAGCCTACTACCATGTGTGCATTGCTGCGCTTATAATGTGAAGAAATAGCCTAATAGTTTTGCAACATTTTAAGCAAAATGTTCTGATCTGTTGCATCAGCCACATTGCGTCAGACAGAAAAAAATGGGGATGCTAGTGGTTGTATTCATTTGGGATCTATTGCATCCCACAACTGTCCCAGACTATGTTTGGAATATTTATTTCTCGCAAAGAATAGTTTGACTTTTGTACTATGGGGGACAGTAGATTGACATAGGCTAGTGCTTTTGCTGTTCGTTAGGCCTACTCATCTTGTTGGCTGATGAAAAGTGAATGTGGACAGTTCTTCCAATATCTTCAATATGCTCCTCGGAATTGGATAAGGACACACACAGATGGGTCCCCGATGTGTCTGTCTTCACTTGTAGCCTGTGAGAAAGACCCGATCACGTGATGGACAGCCATCTGAGTGAGAGTTACTTTGGAGCGTGCAGCACTCAGGCATAAGGGCACACCGCAGCACTCAGGCATAAGGGCACACCGCAGCACTCAGGCATAAGGGCACACCGCAGCACTCGGGCCACTGACTGCAAAAGGCATGGATTACAGCCACTAAGGGGATGCCGCATTGGAATTCGAGGCATTATCAAGTGCTTGTCAAATTGTGAATGAGGGACTGATGTATAGTGTGTACAGCCTGCACAAAAAATAAAGCAGAACTCAGGCCTTTCAAGTGTCTTTTTTCAAATCATCATTAGAGTCGCATCATGCAGCCTTACAATGTATTAAAAATCTAAACATATAGCCCAACGTTTGTAGAACAAATAAAGATACATTACCAACTCTAAATTAAGCATATAGGAATACCTAAACACAGAATAGCCGCATGTGCGCTTAATAAAATATTTATATTTTATTCAGCTTTGTTCAATTGTATTCTTCATACTATAAAATAATGCCATGGAATTCTAAGCAAATCCTGTCTGCTAAAATTAACTAGTGTAGCCCACAGCCATTTGGCATAGCCAGATCAGGACAACTCAGAGTATGCACAGCTGTTCTTCTGAAATATACTACATTGTCTTCATGTTATGCTTCTTTAGACCTGTCTAAAATAAATAATGGATTTATTGTGAAGGTGTGGACTATAATACATGGATTTATTAGACTTTTTAACGGTCAATTACCATGAGAACGACAGTTATTTGCTTGACAATCCCCGGCTGACAAAATTTTACGACCGCCACAGCCCTAATCACGCTTCACCATCTGCCAGTCCGACGGATGAATCTGGGTTTGGCGGATGCCATGAGAATGCTACCTGCCCGAATGCATTGTGCCAACTGTAAAACTTTGGTGGAGGAGGAATAATGGTCTGGGGCTGTTTTTCATGATTTGGGCTAGGCCCCTTAGTTCCCGTGAAGGTCAATATTAATGCTACAGCATACATTGACATTCTAGACAATTCTGTGCTCCCAACTTTGTGGCAACAGTTTGGAGTAGGCTCTTTCCTGGTTCAGCATGACAATGCCCATGTGCACAAAGCGAGGTCCATACAGAAGTGGTTTGTCAAGATCGGTGTGGAAGAACTTGACTGGCCTGCACAGAGCCCTGACCTCAACCTCATCGAACACTTTTGGGATGAATTGGAACGCCGACTGAGAGCTAAGCCTAATCGCCCAAGATCAGTGCCTGACCTCATTAATGCTTCTATGGCTGAATGGAAGCAAGTCCCCGCAGCAATTTTTCACCTTCTAGTGGAAAGCCTTCCCAGAAGAGTGGAGGCTGTTATAGCAGTTAAGGGGGACCAACTCTATGTTAATGCCCATGATTTTGGAATAAGACGTTCGACAAGCAGGTGTCAACATACTTTAGGTGGTTAGGTACACTACATGACCTATCAGGGATGGGAAAACCTATCAAAATTGTAAATGTTCTCAGTACAACAATAAAAGGATCAGACTTTTGATTTAAGTACAAAAAAGTTCTTACTTCCAGGTCACATAAGGTAAATGATCTCAGATCTAAATGACCACTACATCAATTAGCTTTGAAAAAAGTGACATCCTTTATCAAAACACGCTCTACATATTTTGAAGTTGGACGCAGTGCAACACATAGTTGTTTAGACAAGACTTCTCTTTAATGACTTCTGGAGACCAGGTAAACAACATGTTCCTCCTGACAATATTTAAGAGGTATCTTTGCTTGTGGTGCTGGGGAATGCTTCACGGACATTCCTTCCACATCTCATGTCTATGCTATTTCCTCTGCCACTTTATATATCTATCTAACAACCTAATGGTTTTCCAGCTTCCCAGCATAGGATTTCAAAGGGCCGGCAGCTTGACAGGGAATATTTTGATGTAATTTCTGTGTTGATAAATGAGAAGCTGAATTTCCAGGTTGGAGGGTCTGCGGCTGTGCAGCAGTTGAGCAGGGCCAGGGAGGGCACCTTTCTTTGGCTGCCAGGTGGCCCCATGCCAAGCCTGTGGAGGAGCCGCGCAGTCTGCACCCAGTAACTGGAACACGGAGTAGATCACCGGAACAGCACATGCGCACACGCACACACACAGCTCCCCTGGACACACACACGTTTTTGTGTTCAGTTAAGCCAAATACTTAAATCAATTCTCCCGTAAGGCCACAAGGCAGCGGAGGTGAGTGCATAGATGTAGAGAGTATTTGTTTCAATAAGACCAAAACCCTTGATGCTTTTTCACATCATTACAGAGCAGGGTCAAGGCATTGACTTATTTTCTGACCAATTGAGGGACACAGGAGGGTTTACTGGGCAATTCAACTCTGAGTCCAAGACATGCATGAGCTTTAAGGCCATGGAACACATGGAAAAGCTACAGGATTGCAGGGCATCTGTTAGTATAGACTCCTATTCAGGCCAAGCTGGCAAGAGTGACTGAGGATCAGAGCGGGTGAATCAGGGAGAGGAGATTAAAAGGAGGGTTCTCTGATTGGGTAGTGACTCATGGCGCACAGTAACCCCTTCCATGAGCTCAGTAAAGGGCTCATGGGAGGGGTTACTCGAGGTCAGAACAACCGGTTGGGTCTCTCTATCTCTCAATGCTGCGCCCTTCATGGCATATGATCACACACAGCAATTAATGCTGCAAACCATTTCCTGCAATTTAGCATCACAATCAGGGTTAGAGGTGGGCCATGCTCTTCCCCAGTCCCTACCTGGTAATGGTGGATGGATGGATGCTGTGTGGCTGTGGGTTGGTCTGACTTGGTGAATTGGTAAACAAACTGTGCTCAATCAGAGAGCTGGTAATTGGAGTGGATGGAAGGGGAATGGACAAGGGCTGGGGGGGATCACTTTCACAGAGAGCCTTGTGTAACACAGACAGTCTGGGCCAAGAAAAATATCACCTTAATTGCATTAATTAGACCCAACCTGGACCCCAAAATGATTTGAGAGCAACTGCATTAAAGCATTTTTTAAATGATGCGCGCATCCAATCATCCCACCCCGAAAGCCGACGTCTTTCCCCAGCCTCCACGCCGCCTTGTCCACAGAACGACTACAACAAATGCTGCAAGAAGAATAAACACACATTTCCTGTTTGCTTTGACAGGGTCCACTTTCAAAGCAAACATACAGAAAAACCAAGAACCTATCTGTTTTCTCAGTGTCAAAATAACTGTCAAGTAACCCAAAGCTCTCAGTTTAATCTCCTTCAGCCAATGGCAGAAATCACATCTGTCATGACGACTAGTCAAGCATGACTAATAGGTTTTGTAACTATGAAGGTTTCGAATAGTTAAATGTCAGGGTTGAAATGCAAACCAAAATGAATGTAGAATCTGATATGAACTGTGAATGATGGTATTATACTTCTTATTCGCTGTCGAATCAGTGGCGGGGCCTCACCAGAGCCCTTGTGGACAGCCAGCCTTGATTACTCACCTTCCAATATAAGCACAGCCAGCAGTAGACTCAGCAGAACAAATAGTTCTCTTGGTGTGAAAATTCATGTTTGCTTTCAAGGAACGAGCTCCCTGTGAGGATGTTCCCACTGGACACCATTTTGTTCGGCGTTTGGAGGAGAAATTCCCAGAATAGCTTTGCAAACGCTAACTTCAAGGCTTTTTTCCACGAGTGATGGGGGACCTTTTTACAGAACTTTTGGACAGTATCCTCATTGCTTAACAAAAACAAGCAGTTGATATTGCCTAGACAAAAAGAGATGAGGGGTTTCCTGATTTATAATCCAATAGTAATCAAATGCCCAGCTAAGTGTTTACATCTATGCTTTATTTGAGTAAGAGTAAAACATCAAGGGAGGAAAAGGGATAAATTGCAACTTCTAATGTTTCTCTGAACCCCAATCAGAGAAAATCACAAAAAGTCTCAAATGGTTTTGGCACAAAGCTGAACACAGGTTCCAATTGTGTGCAGCTTTCAGCCCAGTCAGAGAAGGAGAGTTTCTAATGCATGCTCACCACACTGTATATAGTCTAGCAGCGTTTATAATCTGGGTCTACCTGAACATGAGGTTTTCCATGCTCAGCCTGTGGTTTACAGAAGGACAAGGTCTCATTTTATTGGGCTGAATAGTCCCAAGGCAACCAGAACTACACTGTTGTCTCTCATAGCTTAAGCCACGAATAGCAGTAATCTTTCTCTCTAAACTCCACAACCTGAGTTACCCTATCATCCAGTCCGTGATTTTGTGGTCTGCAGCTCACTGACCTGGTGGAGGGTGTGGCTCTGGCCCAACAGTTGGAGGGACTGAAACTTCTGCTGCTGCAGGATGGCAAACTGGAGCTGGTATCTGCCTGGAGTGGGATGCTGCTGGGGGCTGACACCTCTCAACCAGGTTGTAGGGTCTCTTGGTTTCCCCATCCCAAAGACCCCCCTCATCTCACAACTGCCTGAGGCTATGGGAGCAGAGGAAATTAGATCAAAGATAGTTCCAAAGTTTATGTGTACTGTATGCTTGACAAATTAAGAGTATTTTTTCTGATGAAAAAAGTCAGGCTCAGACAGCAGCGGAACAGAAAAACCTGTGGGTTAGTCAAGTGAGTACTTAGGCCTTCTACCATCTTCTCATTGTCAGTCACTTAACCATGCAACCAAGACTGAAATGTGGTATAAGCTCATTAACTGGCCTATTTCTCTCCACATATTGAGTAGTAAGATGGCAAACGAGAGGTAAAGGGGACAGGACAGCGTGCGGCATCCCAGCCACTGCATCCAGATGTCTTCCTGTCAAAAATGACCAATCACAGAAGCAAAGCAGAGAGTAGACCCGTGGCCAACATGGTGCTCATTGAAAACATTGAAACCTCTCCCGCCTCAGGACTCTCAACGCATCACTTTCCACCCGCATCACAAAGCCACAACCTGGAAAGCCAACCTTTGAACGGCTCCACGCGTTTCTAACTGGATTACCGCTCATTAGTACTAAGCCTTTTGTACTTTTGGCAATGGGGGAGTCAGGGCTCGCCTCCCAAGTTCACGGCAGAGTCTGTGACAATGAAAAGCACCCCTTCAGCCAAAAAAATGATGCCCTAAAAACAAGGAGCTAAGAGAAAAACATGCAAAGGAAGAAAGAGAGAGATTGAGGAAGAGAAAGAAATAGAAGCCCCAGGGTCTCATTTCACACAAAAAAGTGAAGAGTTCCTGGAAATTACTCCCATTAGATGCAATAACATTTGAATACAGTAAGAGTTAAAGAAAATATTATCAGACTTGAAATATCACAATTCGACAAGACATTTTTAGAACAGAACTGAGATAATAATCTAAAATTAGAATTAAATTAATCTTGAATAACAACATGCACTGCAGGAAAATAACCAGTGTCGCTCACAAAGGCTACATGAAAAATATTCCTTTCGGGCGTAACCAAACAAAGACACAAGGGATCTGAAAGCCATGTGAACGCGCTATCCACCCATGCATTTCTCATTTCACATAATGACATGTATATTGCAAAGCGAACTGGTGCAATCCAGAGCCATTCAAACTTGTTTCCCCCTCTGCTGCTATCAGAGGTCTGTCTGTGAACCCTTTAAGACCACATATTGTAGATGACCACAAGACAAAAACAAAATGCTGAAGGATGGTTTTTATCTCCATTCATTATTATTTAAGTATTTTTCCCCAAAACTATTCCAAGTACTGTATGCTTCCGTTAGTCTTTATCAGTATCGCTCCACTTGAGCTACATGGGAGGCCAAATCACACATCCCCAGAGTCCCACATCAGGAACCTCAGTTCCTGGCTATTCAATTCCAGCACAATAAATAACAAATAGGGAAGGGAAAAAACAGCCACATCTGAGTTTCCCATCACTGGTACAGTACAGTACAGTACACTAAATGTGTGAGGCTTTAGCAGCCTGGGGCCTTCCCTGCCTGTAACATGTGGGTGTCAGTAAGATCCCTGCTGCGCTCACCGTACTGTAATTTGCTGATATGACTTACAATAACACAGCAGCGTGAGCTGAGCACATGTGCTGCATCAATCTAACTCAGCACTGAATGTGGGAAAAAGGCTGTTCTGAAATGACATCATGCTGCTGCAGCCCACCATACCTCTAAGACCTGGTCTGGTCTAGCTGGCCAACATGGACATCATCAGGCTCAGTGGTATTTCCAGAACTTATTTATTTTCTCTTCTCTGTCCTTCCCCTAGTGGGGTATGATAGCTATGAAACACGGAGTACTAGAGCCTTAGGTTTAGATGGAGGGAGAGAGGGGTTTGGTCCATGCTGCCTGCTGAGAGGGGCAGGGCTATTACCAGGGTGTCTATGTCGACTCATTAACATGGCCGCCTTATCCCAGGGTGGATTTTCACTCTCCCCTACTTCAGGGGATGCCTCACTCCCAGCACTACATCTGGGTCCAATTGAGGTTTTTATTAAAATGAGGAAGACATCAAACCATTTTTGCGTTGTATTTGTTGTACCCAGTTCATTTTTAAGTTTCTCTTGAGTTTTATGGTAAGCTGAATTGGCTCTGCAAATGGACAGTCACACAATGTACTGGAATGAAATTCCCCTACACCGTTCGACCAAGTAAAACAACAATCTGACAAAATATTGAGCAAAACCAAAAATACCAGTATGTGTGTTGCGGTGACCAGGGTCTGACATGTCCTTGAGTACTGCAGAACCAGAGATGGTGGCCCTGTGGATATCAAGGAGGAGATGGAGTTAAGAGTGAACCTAAAATGTGTCTTTGGCTGTCCCCATAGAAGAACCCTTTTTGGTTCTAGGTAGAACCCTTTCTGGTTTAAGGTAGAACCCTTTTGGGTTCCATGTAGAACCCTCTGTGGAAACAGTTCTTCATGGAACCCAAAAGGTTCTGCCTGGAACCAAAAAGGGTTATTCTATGGGGACAGCCAAAGAACCCTGTTGGAACCCTTTTTTTCTAAGAGTGTAGAAGTTGGGTGCCAAGGGAGAGAGAGACACACATTAGTGTTCTCCTCACTGAGCGGAGTAGAATGCACCAACCATGACGTATTCCAAACCAAAATACACAATAATCATGGTGCTCCATCACAATTTTAAACCACAACTATTACCAATCCAGAGAAGTACCCAATAACTTACTGGAAATGAATTCTTACCTGAGCCAAGAGTCTGATCCAGGATCGGGTAAAATGACCAGAACACATCAGAGGCTGTAGACAATCTGTCCGTCTTTCCTGCATATGCTGGTCGTAAACGAGCAAAAGAGCGCTAACAAGACACCATGCACCTATTGGTCATTCAACCTGATGTTGGAGATTTTCAGGTCAATATAATGCCTGGGAGAAATCAAACATAATTTTACATCAACTATGTGGTCGGAAATATTCAAACACCGGGAAGTCAAGCGTTTCTCCTGACAGCAGAGTTGTGAGTGGTGCAGTGGGTAATACATAGTAGAGGGATAATGGTGTTTATGAATGTGAGTGTAGCCAGCAGCCCCCTGCCCCAGGCTGTCAGCAGACTGGAGTGGAGAAGAGTGGAGAAGCAGCGTCTCTCTCTCTCTCTCTGTTTCTCAGAGTGCTGAGGCAGCATACCTGGCAGATCCTGGCAACGTGTCGGCACAACAAAGGCCCCAGCTACTCTTTGAAACCCATCATGCTTCACCCCTGTGGTTGCTGCTTAAAGAGCCAGTGTGCTTAACGGCTTCAGTATGTTTGGCACAGACCACCGGCCCCAGTTGTAGGGGGCTCAGGAAATCCTATGTTAAAGAAACAGCACTCAGTCAAAATCAAGGTCATTTATCCTAATATCTCATCAACAATGTTATACTGCAGTCTAAGATCCCTGCACCAAATTTACTGTTGCGGGTAAAGGGGGTAAAAGAGGGTTTTGTGTTGGTGCTCAGTGGGTACCAAATGGAAAGTTACAGAGAGAAAGTGATGGCATGTTCTTATCAGAGAACGTTTTTACTCGAGCTGTCCAGTGACGAGGTGAAGAATCTCATCAAAATCTCGTATGAAATATTGACCGCAGAGCTCATAAATGGCAACTTACTGTAGTGCACTCAAGAACAGTCTTTTATATGTTTTTTTTAATGAGAGGATTTCCAGTTAAAAAGTAGAATAGTCCTCACATGAACTGGGATGAAAATAGAGTCAAAATGTGTAAAAGGTAGACAAAATGAGAAAGTAGATCAGAAAAAAAGGACTGACAACAGAAAGAAGGATAATCCATGAAGGTCAATTGACAATTAGGCAACATTTAAAATGTGAAATGTGTTGTGTCTTTGGCTATGCCGGATTAAGTGATATGACATGCTATTCTATAAAATTATTTCTCCGTAATTAATATTACCTGATTGAGCTAATCATGTAAATGTAATTAACTAGAGAGTCGGGCACTACGAAATAATATTTATAGAGCTGTTATCTTCCGAATAAACTCTTAAAGACCTAGTAATATTTTACATCAATAACAGTTAATATGAATCGTTATCTTAATTCAGTCTCATCTAAACGTTGTAAATTCTTGGTTATCTGCACGAACCCTGGCTAACAAGTTGAATCAGCAATACAAAATTGGGTTTAATTATTAATTTACTAAATACCTAACTAATCACACAGAATTACACATACTTTTTTTTTTTTTACCCCTTTTTCTCCCCAATTTCGTGGTATCCAATTGTTGTAGTAGCTACTATCTTGTCTCATCGCTACAACTCCCGTACGGGCTCGGGAGAGACGAAGGTTGAAAGTCATGCGTCCTCCGATACACAACCCAGCCAGCCGTACTGCTTCTTAACACAGCGCGCATCCAACCCGGAAGCCAGCCGCACCAATGTGTCGGAGGCTACACCGTGCACCTGGCAACCTTGGTTAGTGCGCACTGCGCCCGGCCCGCCACAGGAGTCGCTGGTGCGCGATGAGACAAGGACATCCCTACCTACCAAGCCCTCCCTAACCCGGACGACGCTAGGCCAATAGTACAGCGCCCTTAACCACTGCGCCACCCGGGAGGCCCCACATACACATATTTAAATCATAACTTGATTACAAATTACGTCATAAAGGAAAATGTCCCTAGCGGGCGGAACAGATATGACAGCTGGTTACACAAAAGAAAAGGGGCTGGGGTTGAGTGAAAGAGCGGGAAGACTGAGGGACAAAGGAAGAAGCTGTGCTATCGTAAATACAGTATCTTATGCATTCTATATGACCGCCCCTTTTGGAAAAGGAAAATGCAATAAATATTTACTCTGAGCTGCGCTTCAGTAGGTTGGTGGTAGATGGAAGGCTGTGTTGTCCAACCGAGTTCTTTGTCCTTTGAAGAATGTCTGCTGGTAAATTGAATACGTTGTAGTAACGTCATTGTGTGGTAGACGGGATACTCTGTCTGTTCCTTCCTAACCCTCGTTTGCAGCGGCTGTTGCTAACTCAATGGCTATGAGGTATCACTTCTGTAGTGAATAAGAGTTCAAAGTTCATACCATTCGCAACCAAAGCTCACGCTGATGTTGGCTTCATTCTGTAGTTATTATCTGAACCATTCTGACATCGGACCGTCGTCCTCACATCCTCGGAACAGGAGGTTACGTTGTCGTCAAGGGCTTATATAGGAAGGGAGAGGAGGGCGTGTTTGAAAAGTTTTATAGCCCATGTCTCTTCACAGGGGCGGGCCACTGATTGAGCAGAGCCCTATCTTATGAAAACCCAAATCTCACATTTTAGAAGCTAAAATCACATTTCATCCCATCACAAATAATTTCATATTCAAACATTTAAAATGAACAACAATTCCATGTGAATCCGATAACTCTGATGTGTAGACTTTCCACTGTATGGTTTATGTCATCTTATCATTGATGAGAATGTCTCAGATGACAACCGAACTGACATCATATTCATTAAGTACCACCGCATATGTTCAATTGGTCGGGTTACCAGATTATAGTTCATTTCCCCCCACCTTCTGATGTTCCCAGAATCTCTATGTTAACCAAGGGTTTTGCAAATGTAACATCAGTAGGGTAGAGAGAGGAAAAAGGGGGAAAGAGGTATTTATGACTTTCATAAACCTACCCCCAGGCCAATGTCATGACAAATGTAAAAGTGAACTTCTCTCTCTCTCTAAGATAAATTCTAGTAAACCCATCTTCCTTCGTTTGTGGAAATAAAAACATTTTAAAAAGGGAAAGGGCCAGACATTCCAGGAATTCCCTGACAGTTCCATACATAAGGAAGGGCTGGACTGGAAAAACAGAGATCAGGGCCAAACTGTCTGAGACATTGTCACTCACATATCACTGTAAAAATAGAGGACAACCATGTATGCTTAACCCTTGCTCAGCCTCCTTTTCCAGAAGCAGCATCCAGCAGGTAGAACCGCCCCGGATCTCACGTGACAGAGACTGGCACACATATTCACGAGTCCATGTGCTCACTTTTCTTCTCTCCATCTCCCTCTCCTTTTCTTCTCAGTCTCCCTCTCTGCAGTCTGCACTCCCCCAATGTGAGGGGAGAGCATGGTTACGGAGGAGGGCTGGAGCAGACGGGCTCTGTGGCTGACTTATTGTTGACTCTGACCCCCTCTTATTCAATGCAATGTAGTAGGCTGCCAGGATGCTTCACACACACCAGGCAGCTAGCTATCTGTCAACTCCTCTGCTAGCCCCTTAAAAGCTAAATTAAAACTGCTAACTAAATGTTTATTTTCATGCACAGGCCTAATTAAAATACCCCACTAAGCCCAGAAGTGTTAGAAGTTGAAAATACTTTCCCAAAGACTATCAGTCTTCAATATAAAAGGTTCTTCAGAGACCATTAAACCTGCCTTAAGGTTTTATTGACTGTGACCAAATAGTCTGCCACAAACTAAAACACCTATAAAATTGTCCAAAGTCGATTATACAGAAAATCCTCAAAATGTTAATTTTCACCTACATGAATGAGTCTCTCAGAATAGTCACACTAAAAACCTCTCAAGGGGTTGAGCACAGCTCTTGTGAACCTCTCACTGGCAAGCACTATCGGGGAGACCAAGAGAAAGGCACTCGCATTAGGAATAGCCTAGAACTTTGAAAAGCACACCCAAGACACACACTTGGAGAGCCCTTTCCAAAATGACTGATGTGATCCAAGATGCTTCTGTAAAAACAGATGGCACATGGGGGTAAAAAAAGACCAATACAGTGCATTCGATTGATGGCAGTGATGCATTAAATCAAAATTAGTGTTCAAGTCACTGATCAGAGATGTTCCAAAAAATGGAGGGGTTGCAACCATCCATCACAATAAAGGCTTAAGCCTGTCGAGAGAAAGAGAGCACAATGTCCCAGCAGTTTGGAATATAAATTACCTTTGACCATCAGACCGACATAAAAGAGTGAATATCTAGTCTAGTAAAAAAACTAAGAAAATGTTATAAAGAATTGCATGTATCTTTAAATCTCATATGCGTAGCGGCATACAGTTGAGCCGACACGTTTTTAGGATTTCCACACATGGGGTAATTTTTTTAGCAGGGTCTGGGGTGTAAAAAAAAGTGCATTTTATAAATGCATTACGTGCAATTCTACGTCATTTACACGATAGAATACATTAGCATATTGTTTTTTTCATACCACACAAAAGGCTAAATGCAGGCAACTCTCTGTTCAGGTAAGATGTCATTTTGGAACTTTATTTAAAAAGACATTTGTATTTATAATAATTTGTTTTAACATTCTTGTATATCATTGTTGTTATTGTAGGCTTATTTATTCATCTAAACCAGTTCTTTAAATATGCAAAACGTGTTTTGTAGAGGCAGTTTCGTTGGCTAAATTAAGTTTGATCTGACTTTTTAAATGTCTGCTGTCCCTATTTCGCTGAAGATATGTTCTAAAGTAGCCCTTATGTAAATTAAATAGGCCTTTTGAAAATAAATATCATTAGCCTATTGCTGTCATTTGTTGGGTACAATATGCACTAGCCCTTCTTTGTAATTGCTGCAATTGAAAACCCTAGTCATTGGCGACTCCATTACCCGCAGTATTAGATTTCAAACGAATCATCCAGCGATCATACACTGTTTACCAGGGGCAGGGCTACCAACGTTAAGGCTAATCTGAAGATGGTGCTGGCTAAAGCTAAAGTTGGCGAGTGTAGAGAGTATAGGGATATTGTTATCCACGTCGGCACCAACGATGTTAGGAGGAAACAGTCAGAAGTCACAGAGCGTAACATAGCTTCAGCGTGTAAATCAGCTAGAAAGATGTGTTTGCATCGAGTAATTATCTCTGGCCCCCTCCCAGTTAGGGGGAGTTATGAGCTCTACAGCAGTCTCACAACTCAAGTCGCTGGTTTAAAACAATTTTCTGCCCCTCCCAAAAGATAGGATTTGTAGATAATTGGCCCTCTTTCTGGGACTCACACACAAACAGGACCAAGCCTGGCCTGTTGAGGAGTGACGGACTCCATCCTAGCTGGAGGGGTGTTCTCATCTTATCTACGAACATAGACAGGGCTCTAAGCCCCCTAGCTCCACAATGAGATAGGGTGCAGGCCAGCCTGCCAGCTTAGTGGAGTCCGCCACTAGCACAGTCAGTGTAGTCAGCTCAGCTATCCCCATTGAGACCGTGTCTGTACCTCGATCTAGATTGGGCAAAACTAAACATGGAGGTGTTCGCCTTAGCAATCTCACTAGGATAAAGACCTCCTCCATTCCTGTCATTATTGAAAGAGATTGTGTTATCTCACATCTCAAAATAGGGCTACTTAATGTTAGATCCCTCACTTCCAAGGCAGTTATAGTCAATGAACTAATCACGGATCATAATCTTGATGTGATTGACCTGACTGAAACATGGCTTAAGCCTGATGAATTTACTGTGTTAAATGAGGCCTCTCCTCCTGGTTACACTAGTGACCATACCCCCTGCCATCCCGCAAAGGCGGAGGTGTTGCTAACATTTACGATAGCAAATTTTAATTTACCAACAAAAAAAACTACGTTTTGTCTTTTGAGCTTCTAGTCATGAAATCTATGCAGCCTACTCAATCACTTTTTAAAGCTACTGTTTACAGGCTTCATGGGTCATATACAGCATTCCTCACGGAGTTCCTTGAATTCCTATCAGACTTTGTAGTCATGGCAGATAATATTCACATTTTTGGTGACTTGAATATTCACATGGAAAAGTCCACAGACCCACTCCAAAAGGCTTTCGGAGCCATTATCGACTCAGTGGGTTTTGTCCAACATGTCTCCGGACCTACTCACTGCCACAGTCATACTCTGGAACTAGTTTTGTCCCGTGGAATAAATGTTGTGGATCTTAATGTTTTTCCTCATAATCCTGGACTATCGGACCACCATTTTATTACGTTTGCAATTGCAACAAATAATCTGTTCTGACCCCAATCAAGGATCATCAAAATCCGAGCTATAAATTCTCAGACAACCCAAAGATTCCTAGTTGTTCTTCCAGACTCCCTCCACTTACCCAAGGACGTCAGAGTACAAAAATCAGTTAACCACCTAACTGAGGAACTCACGTTAACCTGGCATAAATCCCTAGATGCAGTCGCACCCCTAAAAACAAAAAAACATTTGTCATAAGAAACTAGCTCCCTTGTATACAAAAATACCCAAGCTCTGAATCAAGCTTCCAGAAAATTGGAACGGAAATGGCACTACACCAAACAGGAAGTCTTCCAACTAGCTTGGAAGACTTCCCGTGCAGTATCGAAGAGCCCTCACTGCTGCTCGATCATATTTTTCCAACTTAATTGAAGAAAAATAGAATAATGCAAAATACATTTTTTATACTGTCGCAAAGCTAACTAAAAAGCAGCATTCCCCAAGAGAGGATGGCTTTCATTTCAGCAGTGAAACATTCATTAACTTCTTTGAGGAAAACATCATGATCATGAGAAAGCAAATTACGGACTCCTCTTTAAATCTGCGTATTCCTCCAAAGCTCAGTTGTCTTGAGTCTGCACAACTCTGCCAGGACTTAGGATCAAGGGAGACACTCAAGTTTTTGAATACTATATCTCTTGACACATTGATGAAAATAATCATGGCCTCTAAACCGTCAAGCTGCATACTGGACCCTATTCCAACTAAACTACTGAAAGTGCGGCTTCCTATGCTTGGCCCTCCTATGTTGAACATAATAAACGGCTCTCTATGCAGCGGATGTGTACCAAACTCACTAAAAGTGGCAGTAATAAAGCCTCTCTTGAAAAAGCCAAACCTTGACACAGAAAATATTAAAACTAATCGTCTATAACAAATCTCCCATTCCTCTCAACTTTTTGAAAAAGCTGTTGCGCAGCAACTCACTGCCTTCCTGAAGACAAACAACGTATACAAAACACTTCAGTCTGGTTTTAGACCCAATCATAGCACTGAGACTGCCCTTGTGAAGGTGGTAAATGACCTTTTAATGGCGTCAGACATGCTCCTAGACCTTAGTGCTGCTTTTGATACCATCAAACACCACATTCTTTTGGAGAGATTGGTAATCCAAATTGGTCTACACGGACAAGTTCTGGCCTGGTTTAGATCTTATCTGTCGGAAAGATATCAGTTTGTCTCTGTGGATAGTTTGTCCTCTGACAAATCAACTGTAAATTTCGGTGTTCCTCAAGGCTCTGTTTTAGGACCACTATTGTTTTCACTATATATTTTACCTCTTGGTGATGTCATTCGGAAACATAATGTTAACTTTCACTACTATGTGAACGACACACAGCTAGCTGTACATTGATGAAACATGGTGAAGCCCCAAAATTGCCCTCCCTGGAAGCCTGTGTTTCAAACATAAGGAAGTGGATGGCGGAAAATGTTCTACTTATAAACTCGGACAAAACAGAGATGCTTGTTCTAGGTCCCAAAAAACAAAGATCTTCTGTTGAATCTGACAATTAATCTTGATGGTCGTACAGTCGTCTCAAATAAAACTGTGAAGGACCTCGGCGTTACTCTGGACCCCGATCTCTCTTTTGACAAACATATCAAGACTTTTAAGGACAGCTTTTTCCCCGTCTACGTAACATACCAAAAATCTGAAACTTTCTGTCCAAATATTATGCAGAAAAATTAATCCATGCTTTTGTCACTTCTAGGTTAGACTACTGCAATGCTCTACTTTCCAGCTACCTGGATAAAGCACTAAATAAACTTCAGTTAGTGCTAAACACGGCTGCTAGAATCTTGACTAGCACCAACATTTTTTATCATATTACTCTAGTGCTAGCCTCTCTATACTGGCTTCCTGTTAAGGCAAGGGCTGATTTCAAGGTTTTACTGCTAACCTACAAAGCATTACATGGGCTTGCTCCTACGTATCTTTCAGATTTGGTCCTGCCGTACATACCTACACGTATGCTACGGTCACAAGACACAGGCCTCCTTGCTGTCCCTAGAATTTCTAAGCAAGCAGCTGGAGGTAGGGCTTTCTCCTATAGAACTTTTAAGTCTTTATTGAAGACTAATCTCTTCAGTAGGTCCTATGATTGAGTGTAGTATGGCCCAGGAGTGTGAACGTGAACGGAAAGGCACTGGAGAAACTAACCGCCCTTGCTGTCTCTGCCTGGCCAGTTCCCCTCTCTCCACTGGGATTCTCTGCCTCAAACCCTATTACAGGGGCTGAGTCACTGACTTACTGGTGCTCTTCCATTCCATCCCTAGGAGGGGTGCGTCACTTGAGTGGGTTGACTCACTGACGTGATCTTCCTGTCCGGGTTGCCCCCCCCTTTGTATTGGGCCGTGGGGGAGACCCTACGTGGCCTATACTCGGCCTTGTCTCAGGATGGTAAGTTGGTTGTTGATGATATCCCTCTAGTGGTGTGGGGGCTGTGCTTTGGCAAAGTGGGTGGAGTTATATCCTGCCTGTTTGGCCCTGTCCGGTGGTATCGTCGGTGTCTCCCGACTCCTCCTGTCTCAGCCTCCAGTATTTATCAAATCAAAATCAAATCAAATTTATTTATGTAGCCCTTCGTACATCAGCTGATATCTCAAAGTGCTGTACAGAAACCCAGCCTAAAACCCCAAACAGCAAGCAATGCAGGTGTAGAAGCACGGTGGCTAGGAAAAACTCCCTAGAAAGGTCAAAACCTAGGAAGAAACCTAGAGAGGAACCAGGCTATGTGGGGTGGCCAGTCCTCTTCTGGCTGTGCCGGGTGGAGATTATAACAGAACATGGCCAAGATGTTCAAATGTTCATAAATGACCAGCATGGTCGAATAATAATAAGGCAGAACAGTTTAAACTGGAGCAGCAGCACAGTCAGGTGGAAGTTGAAACTGGAGCAGCAGCATGGCATTATGCTGCAGTAGTTTATGTGTCGGGAGGATATGGTCAGTCTGTTATATCTGGAGTATTTCTCCTGTCTTATCCAATGTCCTGTGTGAATTTAAGCATACTCTCTCTAATTCGCACTCTTTTTTTCTCTCTCTCGGAGGACCCTTGCCTTAGGACCATGCCTCAGGACTACCTGGCCCGATGACTCCTTGCTGTCCCCAGTCCATCTAGTTGTGCTGCTGATCCAGTTTCAACTGTTCTGCCTGCGGCTATGGAACCCTGACCTGTTCACCGGACGTGCTACCTGTCCCTGACCTGCTGTTTTCAACTCTCTAGATACAGCAGGAGCGGTAGAGATACTCTGAATGATCGGCTATGAAAAGCCAACTGACATTTACTCCTGAGGTGCTGACCTGTTGCACTCTCTACAACCACTGTGATTATTATTATTTGACCCTGCTGGTCATCTATGAACATTTGAACATCTTGGCCATGTTCCATTATAATCTCCACTCGGCACAGCCAGAAGAGGACTAGCCACCCCTCATAGCCTGGTTCCTCTCTAGGTTTCTTCTTAGGTTCTGGCCTTTCTAGGGGTTTTTTCCTAGCCACCGTGCTTATACACCTGTATTGCTTGCTGTTTGGGGTTTTAGGCTGGGTGTGGCTGAAATAGCAGAATCCACTAATTTGAAGGAATGTCCACATATTTTTGTATATACAGTGCATTCGGAAAGTATTCAGACCGCTTGACTTTTTCCACTTTCGCTTTACTGCCATATTCTAACATTTGTTTATTTATTTTCCTCACAAATCAAGTGCTTGCCTGTATTTAGCTCCATTCATTGTTCCCTCTATCTTTCCAAGTCTCCCACTCCCTGCCGCTGAAAAGCATCCCCATTGTATGATGCTGCCATCACGCTTCACGGTAGGGATGGTGTTAGATGGGTGCTGAGCTGTGCCTGATTTTCTCCGTACATAGCGCTTTGCATTCAGCCCATAGAGTTACATTTTTGTCTCATCAGACCACAGAATAGATTGTCTTATGCTCTCAGTCATTCACATGCCTTTTTGCAAACTCCAGACGTGCTGCCATGTGCCTTTTTCACAGGAGTGGCTTACGTCTGGCCACTCTGCCATAAAGCCCAGTTTGGCTATTTTTTTATTATTGTCTACATTGTAGAACAATAGTGAATACATCAGAACTATGACTTGAACACGATCAAACATCTCTGCAGAGACCTAAAAATAGATGTGCTGCAACGCTCCCCATCCAACCTGACAGAGCTTGAGAGGATCTGCAGAGAAAATGTCTAAAAACCTGTTTTTGCTTCGTCATTGAGGTATTGTGTGCAGATTGTTTTTTCCTCTCATCAATTTAATCAATTTAGGAATAAGGCTGTAAATCCTAACAAAATGTGAAAAAAGTCAAGGGGTCTGAATACTTTCCGAAGGGACTGTATATAGTGTAGGCTCCAAAATAAACTTTCCAGTGACACTGACTCACCCAATGATTAAGATGAAGCATAGGATAGTCACCAGTGGTGGCCGATGCGCTCGTGCCAATATCTCAAGATAAGCTACTTTGAAAAACAGTGATGTTTGTTCATGATCGCTCAAAAGCTTCTACAGACAGATTAGTCTTCTATTTTCAGCAGTAGGCATTTGCTTTCCAAACAGAAGGCCTGTGTTTTTTCTCGTGATTGTATTTTGAAATTTGTGAAAGGCAAACTGACAGCTGCAACCAACCATAGAAATATAATACATAGGTGGCAGTCCCCATTCAAGTCAGGACTGGCAGTCATTGCTAGTGTACCACTGAGTTTAACAGTCAAATTGCCGGGGTTAGAGGTTCCAAAATCTTTGTATGGGTTATATCTATGGCCACAATATTTTAGTATTTAGTATTATTTTATTTGTCTATTCAGTAAGGAGTAAAGTATTTTTTTTATAGCCTAATTTTGGCAAAATTATTTACATTTATCAGTGGGTGCTGCAGCACCAGCACTCCTACTTCCCGTGGCTATGCAGCACAGAGTAAACTACAGGAGCAGGTCTGTAAAAACAGAGCTGACTATTCTTTGAGGCCTCCACTGCCTCAGCACCACTCTAAACCTGCTGCTCTGTGTGACTGTATACAACTGCCCAGCATCTCAGACTCCAGTCTCTCTGAGGAGAGGAATGGCTGTTTACCTTGGCAGGGAAGCTCGTTGAGATTGCGAAGAACCATTCCATCTCCACAGCCTTTGGGGAGGGCAAATACCACTGGTGAAGCACAATGGTAATGCTGCCCAAAGCAACACAAAAGGTCTCAGGAACAGAGGTGAAGTGAATGACAAATGGACAAGTGGCTGCATATGAGTTTTATTTATTTTTTATTGAACCTTTATTTAACTAGTCAAGTTAGTTAAGAACAAATTATTATTTACAATGACGGCCTACCTCGGACAAATCCTAACCCGGACGACGCTCGACCAATTGTGCGCCGCCCTATGGGACTCCCAAACGAGGCCGGGTGTGACACAGCCTGGAATCGAACCAGGGTCTGTAGTGACACCTCGATCACTGAGATGCAGTGCCTTTGACCGTTGTGGTGCCACTCGGGAGGTTGGTGGCACCTTAATTGGGGAGTATGGGCTTGTGGTAATGGCTGGTGCGGAGTAGAATGGTATCCAATACATGGTTTCCATGTGTTTGATGCAATTCCATTTGTTCCTTTCCAGACATTTTTACGAGCCGTCCTCCCCTCAGCGGCTGGTATGCTGGTGACGGGTGGAGAAATTATTTTACTATTCAAATAGTATCATGAATTTTTGTCCGATTTCCAAAAGACGTTTTTAACCTGAGCATTGCTGTGTGAGGGAGAGGCTGGCGCTCTATTGCTGCAGCTGCAGAGTGGGAGGGAGCAGATGGCTGCAGAGAGCGAGACGCTACTCGGCTACAACCAAGACTAGCTAACTTGTAGCAGCCACAATGTTATTTATCATTCCACATAACAGTACATGTCTTGACTGGAGTAGCCTAGATAAACTAGCTAGGCTAACCAGCTATATCTAACTAGGCTAATTGAGGACACACTGTGCTTTCTCCCTAACCCATTCGGATAAAACAGCCTACCTGTTGGTTGCTCGTTCTAGCCTTATCCTCATTTCGCAAACTTTTAATTCCGTAATTTTATTCCATCCAGCATTGCATTGCATTAGTGAACTCTCCCTCCACTTGCTACACATTGAGCCGCTTTGATTGATTGGCCAACATAAATAACAAGTTACACATGTGAAGGCTATGGTGCGCACGTCATAAAAACTACGTCGAAAAGCTTGTTGTTTTTATTGAATTAATCATTTGAAACGTCATGGTATATCCTTGTATGTAACAACGTCACATGGATATTTTTGGGGGAAATGCATTTTCGGTGTTAAAGTAGGCCTATGATTTTTTTGGGGCACAAAACATTATGAATACTCACATAAGTATTTGAATACTAACATCTGTTCGGATATTCCAATAACCGTGCACACAGGAGATGCAGTATCAAGGGGTGTTGCAGACAGGCACTCCGCCTTTCTTTATTAAATCCTGGATAATTTCTCACTGTACAAGCAACCAGTGGCCTAAACAGTCGTTATCAGTATATGAACAGAGTATGGTAGTGCACTAAACCAATAGACTCAGTCGGATTAGATAGGAAGTCATGGGCCTGCCCGCCTGTGGGGAAAACAAGTGTGGCTGGCTTCCGGGTTGGATGCGCACTGTGTTAAGAAGCAGTACGGCATAGTTGGGTTGTGTTGTGTTTCGGAGGACCCATGGCTTTCGACCTTCGTCTCTCCCGAGGCCGTAAGGGAGTTTTAGCGATGAGACAAGATAGTAATTACTAACAAATGGATACCACGAAATTGGAGGTAAAATTAAATAAAAAAAAAACCATTGTCTCACAGCAAATACTTGGCCTATTCAAACGCAATTTTATTTTTGTATGCTTGTTTAAGAATGTCTAAAGATTACTTTTCAACTTTGCCTGCTCCCGAGTGTTCTCACTACTTAGAAAAAATAAATATTGGAGGGCTTCCCTCATGCCCCTTTTCATGACAGTGCTAGCAGCCACATGAGTGAGTGCTAGCTAGCTACCAACCGGAACATTAAGCTAGCCAAGACAACAGGTAGTGGCGTTACAAACGGACTATACTTAACAAGTTAAATGTCTTACCTGTGATGAAATGTTTTAACATACACAGCTACGCCTACTTTGACACCGGGTCCCCACATTTCACATTCCGAATAACCTGAAGCCACAGTGCTCTTCTCGTGGGCTCTAATGTAACATCCCTACTTGGGAGCATTGCGAACCGTAGGTCTGGAATTTTGACCTGGTTACATGTACATTGAACAACACTGCAGCTTTTTAGGCATTTTTTTAATTATTTCAGTATAACAAAAATATATACGACGAAGTTGGCTCTTTTACAATGGGGGTCAATGGCAAATAATGTTTATTTTCATCAATTTGTGGGCATGGTCGAGGGGAATTCATTATTATGTGAATATTGACTCGGACTATAGATGCGGTAAAGGAGTCAATGAAAGGCTGACGTTCTACAAATCTGATCTAACAAAGTGGATATTTGTCAAATTCATGACTTATGTACTGTATTGTAACAGAGAAAAACATCCTCACTGTCAACTGTGTTTATTTTCAGCAAACTTAACATGTGTAAATATTTGTATGAACATAAAAAGATTCAACAACTGAGACATAAACTGAACAAGTTCCACAGACATGTGACTAACATAAATGGAATAATGTGTCCCTGAACAAAGGGAGGGTCAAAAGTAACAGTCAGTATCTGGTGTGGCCACCAGCTGCATTAAGTATTGCAGTGCATCTCCTTCTCATGGACTGCACCAAATTTGCCAGTTCTTGCTGTGAGATGTTACCCCACTCTTCCACCAAGGCACCTGCAAGTTCCTGGACATTTCTGGGGGGAATGGCCCTAGCCCTCACCCTCCAATCCAACAGGTCCCAGACATGCTTAATGGGATTGAGATCTGGGCTCTTCGCTGGCCATGGCAGAACAATGACATTCTTGTCTTGCAGGAAATCACACACCGAATGAGCATTAATGCTGGTGGCATTGTCATGCTGGAGGGTCATGTCAGGATGAGCCTGCAGGAAGGGTACCAGATGAGGGAGGAGGATGTCTTCCCTGTAATGCACAGCATTGAGATTGCCTGCAATGACAACAAGCTCAGTCCGATGATGATGTGACACCGCCCCAGACCATGACGGACCACCTCCAAAGCGATCCCACTGCAGAGTACAGACCTCGGTGTAATGCTCATTCCTTCGATGATAAACTCAAATCAGACCATCACCCCTGGTGAGACAAAACCGTGAGGACCTGCCTTACAACAGACCTACAAGCCCTCAGTCCAGCCTCTCTCAGCCTATTGCGGACAGCCTGAGCACTGATGGCGGGATTGTGCATTCCTGGTGTAACTCGGGCAGTTGTTGTTGCGATGCTGTACCTGTCCCGCAGGTGTGATGTTCGGATGTACCGATCCTGTGGAGGGGTTGTTACACGTGGTCTGCCACTGCGAGGACGATCAGCTGTCCGCCCTGTCTCCCTGTAGCGCTGTCTTAGGCGTCTCACAATACGAACATTGCCATTTATTGCGCTGGCCACAACTGCAGTCCTCATGCCTCCTTGCAGCATGCTTAAGGCACGTTCACGCAGACGAGCAGGGACACTGGGCAACTTTCTTTTGGTATTTTTCAGAGTAAGTATAACGGCCTCTTTAGTGTCCTTCATTTTCATAACTGACTTTAATTGCCTACCATCTGTAAGCTGTTAGTGTCTTAATGACCGTCCCACAGGTGCATGTACATTAACTGTTTATGGTTCATTGAACAAGCATGGGAAACAGTGTTTAAATCCTTTACAATGAAGATCTGTGAAGTTATTTGGATTTTATGAATTATCTTTGAAAGACAGGGTCCTGAAAAAGGGCCGTTTCTTTTTTTGCTGAGTTTATGTAGGACTTGTCCCTTTGCAGGTTTAGAAGAAGACACTGCTAAATCTAATTCCCGTCATATAAGCTGGTTAGCAAAGCTAGCATACAGAAATCATTGATGGCAGTCAGTTGTTTTTTAATTCTAATGGAGTTGATTGGTAACGATGACATGAACATGTATTGGGGTTGACATCCATCCAAGCATTATACTCTAATTTTTTACCTCAACATACTGTGAAATACACATAAACAATAGCCTAGGCACATTTTTCTGGGGGGAAATCTATGACAATTCCATTGTTTCGGTTGAGTTCGATTTTTTTTACCGCATCTGTGGACATAAGTGATGGTCTAAGGCAGGTATTCCCCAGGGATAAGTGAAATGCGGTCGGGTACGCCAAATCATTTTTTGTCACATTTTCAAACAATCCATTTAGATTTTCCAACGAGGCTATACATTTGGGTGAGGTTTTTTCCCTATTGTTTCACTGCCAAAAATAAAAATTAAACCATCTAGAGTTCAGCGAAATAACAACACAATGTCAAATACAGGTAGCCTTGTCAAATAATTAACATCCAATCACATTAACCGTTACTCTCGCAGGAATTCCACTGGTATGTCGCCAAACATAGCTGCTGCTCATTCTGTTAGCTCAAAAATGTATTGATGGTTAAAAAAAACAAGGTCTGCGTCCATAGAGACACATACCAGCTCTACTGGTAATACTGCTTCTACCAGCAGTACTACACCTGCACCTGTCGACGACACAAGCTGTTCTGTTTCCACGAACACATCCAATGCTAGCATCAGTAATTCTACATTTGTTGTTAGCCCAGCTAGCATGGACACTGACAGTTGTGAATCTGATGCAGCCAAAGAGCTACTGTCCCCTTACCCGGGAAAGCACCAAACAGACAAGGACGTTGGACCATAGAAGAGGCGGAAATATGATGAGAACTACATTGATTTGGAGTTTACTTATATTGGGAGTAGTGCCTTTCCTCAGCCACAGTGTGTTATACAGTTGAAGTCGGAAGTTTACATACACCTTAGCCAAAACCATTTAAACTCAGTTTTTCACAATTCCTGACATTTAATCCTAATAAAAATTCCCTGTCTTAGGTCAGTTTGGATCACCACTTTATTTATGAATGTGAAATTATTTATTTATGCTTTTATTTATTCCCAGTGGGTCAGAAGTTTACACTCAATTAGTATTTGGTAGAATTGCCTTTACATTTTTTTACTTGGGTCAAACATTTCAGGTAGCCTTCCACAAGCTTCCCACAATACGTTGGGTGAAAATTGGCCCATTCCTCCTTACAGAGCTGGTGTAACCGAGTCAGGTTTGTAGGCCTCCTTGCTCGCACACACTTTTTCAGTTCTGCCAACAAATGTTCTATAAGATTGAGGATTCTATAGGATTGAGGTCAAGGCTTTGTAATGGCCACTCCAATACCTTGACCTTGAGTAGTAAGACGTGTATAAAAGCAACAGATACCATTCATTAAAAGGGGCTAGAAGGATCTTATATGGTGAGCTACCGAGTGGCTAGGACAGGCAAGACCCATACTATTGTGGAGGAATTCATTCTTCCTGCTGCCGCGGAAAAGGCCCAAAAAACTAAACAGAAAATGCCTTCATCAAACAACACCGTTTCACAATGCATCAGAGACATGGCAGGAGATGTTTTGAAACAATTACTGCTTCACATACAAGCCAGTGAATTCTATGCGTTACAGCTGGATGAGTCAACAGACGTGGCAGGCCTGGCACAGCTCCTGGTATATGTCGGTTATGTTTATGTGGGGGGGTGGGGGGGGGGTCAATTAAGGAAGACATCACCTTCAGCAAACCACTGGAAACCAGGACAACAGGAGAGGATATTTTTTAAGTACTGGACAGCTTTGTGACATCAAATGGACTTTGGTGGTCAATATGTGTTGGTATCTGTACTGATGGCGCAAAAGCCATGACAGCGAGACATAGTGGAGTGGTAACATGCGTGCAAGCAGTTGCTCCCGATGGTACTTGGGTATACTGCAGTATCCACCGAGAGGCTGCTGCTGCCAAGGGAATGCCTGGGAGCTTGAAAGACATTTTGGACACTACAGTGAACATTTTTCACTTTGTTAAAGCAAGGCCCCTGAACTCTCGTGTATTGATATGGGCAGTGACCATGTAACGCTTTTACAACATACAGAAATGTGATGGTTATCAAGAGGCAAAGTATTGACAGTTTTTTTTTAAATTGAGAGACGAGCTTCAAGTTTACTTTACTGAACATCATTTTCACTTGTCTGACCGCTTGCATGATGACGAGTTTCTCACACGACTGGTCTATCTGGGTGATGTTTTTTATCGCCCGAATGATCTGGATCTTGGATTACATGGACTCTCCGCAACTATATTCAATGTGTGGGACAAAATTGAGGCTATGATTAAGAAGTTAGAGCTCTTCTCTGTCTGCATTAACAAGGACAACACAGGTCTTTCCATCATTGTATGATTTTTAGTGTGCAAATGAACTCAAGCTTACGGACAATGTCAATGTGATATAGCGAAGCACCTGAGTGACTTGGCAATTACGCAGGTACTTTCCCGAAACAGATGACACAAACAACTGGATTTGTTATTACTTTCATGCCCTGCCTCCAGTCCACTTGCCGATATCTGAACAAGAGAGCCTTATCAAAATTGCAACAAGCGGTTCTGTGAAAATGTCATTTAAAACCTGTTAGGGAGGCTGCGAATTTTCGCAGCTTTTTGTTAAAAATCGCTCAAAATTTCAACGTCCTGCTACTCATGCAAGGAATATAGTAAATGCATATGATTAGTAAGTGTGGATAGAAAACACTCTGAAGTCTCTAAAACTGGTTAAATCATGTCTGTGGCTATAACAGAACGTGTTTAGGAGTCAAAATCCCAAGGAAAACTGTTCACAAAAAACACACAAAAAATATCCATCCGCCAGTCTCTGTATTGTCTATGGCCAGGGAAAATAGATAGAGTCCCGTTTACAATGCCTACAGCTTCCAAACGATGTCGCTAGTACTGGCAATTCAGTTCTGGTTTATCCTTGGTGGGATGACGAATAGGCACTTCCTGTCTTGGGGTACACCGAAAGAAGTTATGAAAGGGAGAAAATGGACGATGATTTCAAGACTTGCTGCTATCGAATACAGATCGCCCCGTGATCAATTTTATCGATTATTAACGTTTATTAATCCCTAAAGGTGGTTTACAAAAGTAGTTTGAAGTGTTTTGTCAAAGTTTATAGGCAACTTTTTTAATTTAAAAAAATTACGTTGCGTTTTGAAAAGGTGCTTTTTCCTGGATCAGACGGGCTTCATAAATTGACATTTTTGGGTATACATGGACCGATTTAATCGAAAAAAAAATACCCAATTGTGATGTTTATGGGACATATAGGAGTGCCAACAAAGAAGCTCGTCAAAGGTAATGAATGTTTTATATTTTTTTTATTTCTGGGTTTTGTGTAGCGCCGGCTACGCTAATTATTTCTGTTTACGTCCCCTTTGGTCATTTCGGGGGTTGCATGCTATCAGATAATAGCTTCTCATGCTTTCGCCGAAAAGCATTTTACAAATCTGACATGTTGGCTAGATTCACAACGAGTGTAGCTTTAATTGAGTACCCTGCATGTGTGTTTTAATGAAAGTTTGAGTTGTATCGAGTACTATTAGTTGGCGCTCTGAAATTTCCGCTGATTTGGTCCCTGTACAGGGACAGCAGCCGTAAAGCTGCTGCCAGATTTCTGGATTGGGCTGTGCTCAGAGTATCTTGCCTTGGAAAATCACACTGTTAAGACACTGATGCCCTTTGCAACCATGTATCTACAGTGGGGAGAACAAGTATTTGATACACTGCCGATTTTGCTGGTTTTCCTACTTAGAAAGCATGTAGAGGTCTGTAATTCTTATCATAGGTACACTTCAACTGTGAGAGGCGGAATCTAAATTCACATTGTATGATTTTTAAGTAATTATTTTGCATTTTATTGCATACATACAGTGGGGCAAAAAAGTATTTAGTCAGCCACCAATTGTGCAAGTTCTCCCACTTAAAAAGATGAGAGAGGCCTGTAATTGTCATCATAGGTACACTTCAACTATGACAGACAAAATTAGAAAAAAAAATCCAGAAAATCCCATTGTAGGATTTTTAATAAATGTATTTGCAAATTATAGTGGAAAATAAGTATTTGGTCACCTACAAACAAGCAAGATTTCTGGCTCCCACAGACCTGTAATTCTTCTTTAAGAGGCTCCTCTGTCCTCCACTCGTTACCTGTATTAATGGCACCTGTTTGAACTTGTTATTAGTATAAAAGACACCTGTCCACAACCTCAAACAGTCACACTCCAAACTCCACTATGGCCAAGACCAAAGAGCTGTTAAAGGACACCAGAAACAAAATTGTAACTGCACCTGTTTGAACTCGTTACCTGTATAAAAGACACCTGTCCACACACTCAATCAAACAGACTCCAACCTCTCCCCAAAGGCCAAGACCAGAAGGCTGTGTAAGGACATCAGGGATAATTGTAGACCCGCACAAGGCTGGGATGGGCTACAGGACAATAGGCAAGCAGCTTGGTGAGAAGGCAACAACTGTTGGCGCAATTATTAGGAAATGGAAGAAGTTCAAGATGACGGTCAATCACCTTCGGTCTGGGGCTCCATGCAAGATCTCACCTCGTGGGGCATGAATGATCATGAGGAAGGTGAGGGATCAGCCCAGAACTACACGGCAGTACCTGGTCAATGACCTGAAGAGAGCTGGGACCACAGTTTCAAAGAACCATTAGTAACACACTACGCCGTCATGGATTAAAATCCTGCAGTGCACGCAAGGTCGCGCACACAAGGTCGCGCACGCATGCTCAAGCCGGCGCATGTCCAGGCCCGTCTGAAGTTTGCCAATGACCATCTGGATGATCCAGAGGAGGAATGGGAGAAGGTCAAGTGGTCTGATGAGACAAAAATAGAGCCTTTTGGTCTAAACTCCACTTGTCGTGTTTGGAGGAAGAAGGATGAGTACAACCCCAAGAACACCATACCAACTGTGAAGCACGGAGGTGGAAACATCATTCTTTGGGGATGCTTTTCTGCAAAGGGGACAGGTCGACTGCACCGTATTGAGGGGAGGATGGATGGGGCCATATATAGCGAGATCTTGGCCAACAATCTCCTTCCCTCAGTAAGAGCATTGAAGATGGGTCGTGGCTGGGTCTTCCAGCATGACAACGACCCGAAACACACAGCCAGGGAAACTAAGGAGTGGCTCCGTAAGAAGCATCTCAAGGTCCTGGAGTGACCTAGCCAGTCTCCAGACCTGAACCCAAAAGAACATCTTTAGAGGGAGCTGAAAGTCCATATTGCCCAGCGACAGCCCCGAAACCTGAAGGATCTGGAGAAGGACTGTATGGAGGAGTGGGCCAAAATCCCTGCTGCAGTGTGTGCAAACCTGGTCAAGAACTACAGGAAACGTATGATCTCTGTAATTGCAAACAAAGGTTTCTGTACCAAATATTAAGTTCTGCTTTTCTGATGTATCAAATACTTATGTCATGCAATAAAATGCAAATGAATTACTTAAAAATCATACAATGTGATTTTCTGGATTTTTGTTTTAGATTCCGTCTCTCACAGTTGAAGTGTACCTATGATAAAAATTAGACCTCTACAAGCTTTGTAAGTAGGAAAACCTGCAAAATTGGCAGTGTTTTAAATACTTGTTCTCCCCACTGTATGTGAGAGTGTATTCTCGGCCCTCACGAGCATGAAAACTAAATACAGGCACAGACTGTGTGGAAAATTATTTAAGACAGACTCTCTACAATACAACCCAACATTGCAGAGTTATGTGCATCCTTTGTGTATTCTTCCAAGCACACCCTTCTCATTGAGTTCCAAGATGGCTTAGCATTGCGGATGTGTTTGTTGTTGTCCCGTGTAAATGTTGTTTTTTTTAGTCTTTTTTTGAATACATTTCAATATACTTCAACCTCTTTTTCCATTTTTAAATTAAATATACCTTCCGGCAACCCGCCTCATCCAATGTGATATGGATCTGCTATTTTTAGACCTTATAGCTAGAACCTCCATCTGAAGCTAGCTATCAGAGCTAACCAGCTAATTAGCTACTAGCTATTTAGTTATTGTTAGCCACAGCTAGCGGCCTTTACCTTTAGCTCAATCACCAGCCGCTTTTAGCCTAGATAATACCTGCCAGTCTGCACAGCGCGATATCAATCCTGAGCATATCGGACTGCTTCCCCACTACATCACCAGATTCCTGCCATAAGATCTGGACCATTACACCGGATCATCGCAGCTAGCTAGCTGCTACCGAGTGGCCCAAACCCGAGGCCTGCTCAGTGGACCCTATGATCACTCGGCTACACAGCTGATGCCTCCCGGACTCTTCACTAACACGACTAGAAGCCACTACATCACCGGATTCCTGCCGTAAGTCCTGGACCTTTGCACCGGACGCACCGGAGTGGCTAACGCCCTTGTCCTGCAACCTCTCTTATCATCACTCAATGCCTAGATTTACCTCCACTGTACCCGCACCCTACCATACCCCTGTCTGTACATTATGCCCTGAATCTATCCTACCACGCCCAGAAATCTGCTCCTTTTATTCTCTATTCCCAACACACTAGACGACCAGTTCTGATAGCCTTTAGCCGTACCCTCATCCTACCCCTCCTCTGTTCCTCGGGTGATGAAGAGGGTAACCCAGGCCCTGTGTGTCCCCATGTGCTCTCATTTGTTGACTTCTGTACCCATGAATGCATGTTAAGATCAGAAGCCTCCTCCCTAAGTTAATTTTACTCACTGCTTAAGCACACTCCGCCAACCCTGATGTCCTTGCTGTGTCTGAATCCTGGCTTCGGAAGGCCTCCAGAAATTCTGACATTTCCATCCCCAACTACCGTCAAGATAGAACTACCAAAGGAGGAGGAGGAGCAATCTACTGCAGAGATAGCCTACAAAGTTCTGTCATACTTTCCAGGTCTTTGCCCAAACAGTTTGAGCTTCTAATAAAAATAAAAAAATATCTCCAGAAATAAGTCTCTCACTGTTGCCGCCTGTTATAGACCTCCCTCAGCTCCCAGCTGTGCCCTGGACACTATATGTGAATTGATTGCCCCCCATCTATCTTCAGTGTTCGTTCTGTTAGGTGACCTAAACTGGGATATGCTTAACACCCCGGCCGTCCTACAATCTAAGCTAGATGCCCTCAATCTCACACAAATTATCAAGTTACTCACCAGGTACAACCCTAAATCCATAAACCTGTGCACCCTCATAGATATTATCCTGACCAACTTTCCCTCCAAATACACCTCTGCTGTTTTCAATCAGGATCTCAGCGATCACTGTCTCATTGCCTGCATCCGTTATGAGTCCGCGGTCAAACGACCACCCCTCATCACTGTCAAATGCTCCCTAAAACACTTCTGCGAGCAGGCTGTTCTAGTCGACCTGGCTCGGGTATCCTGGAAGGATTTTGACCTCATCCCGTCAGTAGAGGATGCCTGGTTGTTCTTTAAAAGTAATTTCCTCACCATCTTAAATAAGCATGCCACTTTAAAAAAATGTAGAACTAAGAACAGACATAGCCCTTGGTTCACTCCAGACCTGACTGCCCTCGACCAGCAGAAAAACATCCTGTGGCATACTGCATCGAATGGTCCCTGTGATATGCAACTTTTCAGGGAAGTCAGGAACCAATACACACAGTCAGTTATGAAAGCAAAGGCTAGCTTTTTCAAACAGCAATTTGCATCCTGTAGCTCTAACTCCAAAAGGTTTTGGGACACTTGGAGAATCACTTGGAGAATCCATGGAGAATAAAAGCCCCTACTCCCAGCTGCCTACTGCACTGAGGCTAGGAAACACTGTCACCACCGATAAATCCACGATGATCGAGAATTTCAAGAAGCATTTCTCTACGGCTGGCCATGCTTTCCTCCTGGCTACGCCAACCCCGGCCATCAGCTCCGCACCCCCCGCAGCTACTTGCCCAAGCCTCCCCAGCTTCTCCTGAACCCAAATCCAGATAGCTGATGTTCTGAAAGAGCTGCAAACCCTGGACCCGTACAAATCAGCCGGGCTAAACAATCTGGACCTTCTCTTTCTAAAATTATCCACCACCATTGTTGCAACCCCTATTTCTAGCCTGTTCAACCTCTCTTTCATATCGTCCGAGATTCCTAAAGATTGGAAAGCTGCCGCGGTCATCCGCCTCTTCAAAGGGGGTGACACTCTAGACCCAAACTGTTACAGACCTATATCCATCCTGCCCTGCCTTTCTAAAGTCTTTAAAAGCCAAGTTAACAAACAGATTACTGACCATTTTGAATCCCACCGTACCTTCTCCGCTGTGCAATCTGGTTTCCGAGCTGGTCACGGGTGCACCTCAGCCACGCTCAAGGTACTAAACAATATCATAACCGCCATCGATAAAAGACAGTACTGTGCAGCCGTCTTCATCGACCTGGCCAAGGCTTTCGACTCTGTCAATCACTGTATTCTTATTTGCAGACCCAATTGCCTTGGTTTCTCAAATGACTGCCTCGCCTGGTTCACCAACTACTTCTCAGATAGAGTTCAGTGTGTCAAATCGGAGGGTCTGTTGTCCAGACCGCTGGCGGTCTCTATGGGGGTGCCACATGGTTTAATTCTCAGGCCGACTCTTTTCGCTGTATATATCAACGATGTCGCTCTTGCTGTAGGTGATTCCTTGATCCACCTCTACGCAGACGACACCATTCTGTATACATCTGGCCCTTCTTTGGACACTGCGTTAACAAACCTCCAAACGAGCTTCAATGCCATACGACACTCCTTCCATGGCCTCCAACTGCTCTTAAAATGCTAGTAAAACTAAATGCAACCAATTGCTGCCTGCACCAGTCTGCCCGACTAGCATCACTACTCTGGACGATTCTGACTTTGAATATGTGGACAACTACAAATACCTAGGTGTCTGGCTAGACTGTAAACTCTCCTTCCAGACTCACATTAAGCATCTCCAATCACAAATTAAATCTAGAATTGTATTCCTATTTCGCAACAAAGCCTCCTTCACTCACGCTCCCAAACATACCCTCGTAAAACTGACTATCCTACCGATCCTCGACTTCGGTGATGTCATTTACAAAATAGCCTCCAACACTCAGCAAACTGGATGCCGTCTATCACAGTGCCATCCGTTTTGTCACCAAAGCCCCATATATTAACCACCACCGCGACCTGTATGCTCTCGTCGGCTGGCCATTGTTACATATTAGTCGCCAAACCCACTGGCTGCAGGTCATCTATAAGTCTTTGCTAGGTAAAGCTCCGCCTTATCTCAGCTCACTGGTCACCATAGAAACACCCACCCACAGCACGCACTCCAGCAGGTATATCTCACTGGTCACCCCCAAAGCCATCACCTACCTTTGGCCGCTTTTCCTTCCAGTTCTTTGCTGCCAATGACTTGAACAAATTGCAAAAATCGCTGAAGTTTGAGACTTATTTCTCCCTCACCAACTTTAAGCATCAGCTACCTGAGCAACTTACCGATCGCTGCAGCTGTACACAGCCCAACTGTAAATAGCCCATCCAACTACCTACCTCATATTGTTTTTATTTACTTTTTTTTTTCTCTTTTGCACACCAGTATTTCTACTTGCACATCCTCATCTGCACATGTTAATTTGCTAAATTGTAATGACTTCGCTACTATGGCCTATTTACTGCCTTACCTCCTTACTCCATTTGCACACACTGTATATAGATTTTTTCTCCTGTGTTATTGACCTTACTTTTGTTGATCCCACATGTAACTCTGTGTTGTTGTTTTTTGTCGCATTGCTTTGCTTTATCTTGGCTAGGTCGCAGTTGTACATGAGAACTTGTTCTCAACTGGCCTACCTGGTTAAATTAAGTTTAAAAAACAACAACACAATTTTCGATTAACAAATAAGGTTTTATATGTAAGATGGCTAAATAAAGATAACAATTATGGATTATTATTATATTATTATTTGTGCCCTGGTCCTATAAGCGATCTTTGTCACTTCCCACAAGTCGGGTTGTGACAAAAACTCACACTCATTCTTTTGCTTAATAAATGTATCATATATTGTGTGTGTGTCAGGCTTACAATGATGGCAAAAAAACAATATTTGAGAGTGCGCTGACCCTGGTGCTTAGAGGGGGTACACAGCTGGAGGTTGAATGTTTGAGAATTTCCTGCACGTGGTTCAGTATAACTGTATTGCGTGTTGCACCTGAGCATCTTGTGATTCTTTAGGAAGGTGTCTGTTAAATAGGTTGGATGTGTTTGACTAACCTAGTAGTGCTGCTGATGGGGCCTGTGCCAGAGTGGACCACCCTGACAGTCCGCTGGGTCACAGCTCCATGTTGCACCGCGCGGGTCAGGGTGATAACCCCTCTGCTCAGCACCCTGTTAATCAGGTTCAGATTGGTCAGCTGCAGGGACAAGAGAACCCACAGTGACAATGCATCAGAAACTTTATTCATCATTGGCACAATAACTCCTACATTGTGAACATTTGTGGTTAAAAATGTCTGCCAGTATATCATCTGCTTCAGTTACCGGTCTTCCCATTATGGTACTGCAGACACTAGGACTCACTATTTTTTCTTACTTGACTCATACCCTCTAGCGTCTGCTCTCTGGGGTGCAGCAGCGATCTCATTTCTCCCACCCCAGCTGTGTAAAATGTACACCGTGCATCAGGGAGCTAGTCTCCGGTCTCCACTCCACATCCCTTACCTCCCACCCCCTGAGAGGGACACCAGCCGAATCTGTTTACAACAATAACAGCACAATTTGCAGTGACATGCTACAGTATCCCTCCCCATTACATTATAGCTTGAGCTCCAGCATCATCTGACTAAATGGGGCTGCTGCACTCTCCCTACATACTGTACTGTCTATACTGCCCTGGAAGCCATTCTCAGACAGGCCTGGAATTTGGTGGAAATTAATACTTATACAGATTTCTATGGCCCTCCTCTGTCTCCTGCCCTCCAGCCTAGAGTGCAGAACCAGAGGGGCTCATGAAAAGCACTGGACTAGGGGGGGGAAAGAGACTGGAGAAAAAAAGGACAAGTTATGAATCTGTTTCCTGATGAGTTCAGTTTAGGGTGACCGTTTATATTTTATTTGGAGGAAAACATTTTTTTCTCATGCGTGATTGTGATTCTGCAAATTGGAGAAAAAAAGTACTTTTGTCCACCTTTTTAGAAATGACAGGGCTGTTTATTTTCTCTGGGTTTTAATCCGAGTTCTGGGTAGGTGAACTAATTGTTTGGCTAGTCGACTTGCCAGGGAAAGGGAAATCTCAAACATTCCTAAATGACAGGTGTTTAAATGAATGCAAGGGCTGACAGAACACAGCCAGTCGGGGTGCCTTTCAGGCCCCGATACAGTTTATTTTCAATCCTCAAGGATTCGGAGGGAATCTATAATATACTGTCAACAGATCTCAACGGTGTGCTAGGATGCCAATTCCGTGTTTATTTTCAGTAAATCCATAATACATTTTAATATAAGTTTGGATCCATGACAACTGAAATTCCAACATTTCCTAATCAACCCTGAATAACTTTCAGTTGCTCAAAAGGCACACCAATGTTGTTCATCAGGACTAAGGTGTTTCTCATCTCAGTGGAAAACTCCAGGCTACCTTAATGTGTACATTCCTAGCATTGCACTTGACACGTGCCTGCTGCTGCTGTCCTGGGTGGTACTGAGGGAGGGAGGAAATTACTTTTATTTACAATTCACAGTTTTGGGTGCAAATAATGCCCTGTTTGATATACACAAAACATAAGAGATATAGTGATGTTAATGTTATCGCGTTTCAACACAATGGGTCAAAAGAACACCCTTCTCCAAACCAAAAGGTAATTACTTAAATACTATATCACGTTGAATCATGTTGGGCCGGTCTAAAAAAGAAGCTTATTAAAGTGTAATCATGTTGCACGACCTCAAGATGCAAGTTACATAGAGGGAGGACTCACAATCAAGCACATATTTTACTGCCAAAGATTAGATTACAAATGATAAGAATACTTAAATTCACACAATTGGAAACAATTACATTGTAAGAGGTAGTTACGGTTATTCCCAAAAGATGAGGCCTGGCATGTGAAAAAGAATAATTGCTGAATCTTCAGAGGTCAACCAGTGCAATAGGGTGTTGCTTCTCCATACAAAACACTATATTGAGTTAAATAAGTGATTTAATGACTTATAATCCAAGTCAAAAGAAAGGCAAAGTATATTCAAACCCTTTAAGTGCAAACCATTCAACTATTTTGCTCTGCAAAATAGCCCTATGTCATGACCAGGATTAACTTTCCATGGGAATTACAGCAAACACCTTTCAGAAGAATATAATACTGTACAGAGAAGAGGAAGACATACAACTGCAGTCTGTGTGGTCTGGTGCCATCACATGAACTCCCAGGGAGGGAGAAAGATGGAGGGAGGGGGGCTGGTGGGCTTACCCACTGTGAATGACAAACCTTCAGGCAAGACGTTAAAAAGAGAGGTGGGGGAGGAAGCAGAGCCATCTCACCCCCACTCAGTGCTAATTTCCACATTATTTGATTCATAAGCATCCAAAAGTGACTACCTGTTAAATATCAACAGAAAGCACTCCCATTTGGCACAAATGATAATGAGACCTCCCACGGAGCCTCCGATCAGCTCACCACCACTCTGCTCTGCTCAGACCAGCCAGCTCCAGCCAACAGGCTGTAGGCTCCAGGAACCCTCTCTGCCTGCTGGATGTGTGAGCAACACTGAGCTCTGAAGTGTCACTCACCATGGGGTCACAGAGAGGTTCACAGGGGAATATTGCCTGTATCCGCCACGGAGCCGCAGTCAAACGACCACCCCTCATCACTGTCAAACGCTCCCTAAAACACTTCTGTGAGCAGGCCTTTCTAATCGACCTGGCCCGGGTATCCTGGAAGGACATTGACCTCATCCCGTCAGTTGAGGATGCCTGGTCATTCTTTAAAAGTAACTTCCTCACCATTTTAGATAAGCATGCTCCGTTCAAAAAATGCAGAACCAAGAACAGATACAGCCCTTGGTTCACTCCAGACCTGACTGCCCTCGACCAGCACAAAAACATCCTGTGGCGGACTGCAATAGCATCGAATAGCCCCCGTGATATGCAACTGTTCAGGGAAGTCAGGAACCAATACACGCAGTCAGTCAGGAAAGCTAAGGCCAGCTTCTTCAGGCAGAAGTTTGCATCCTGTAGCTCCAACTCCAAAAAGTTCTGGGACACTGTGAAGTCCATGGAGAACAAGAGCACCTCCTCCCAGCTGCCCACTGCACTGAGGCTAGGTAACACGGTCTCCACCGATAAATCCACGATTATCGAAAGCTTCAATAAGCACTTCTCAACGGCTGGCCATGCCTTCCGCCTGGCTACTCCAACCTCGGCCAACAGCTCCGCCCCCCGCAGCTCCTCGCCCAAGCCTCTCCAGGTTCTCCTTTACCCAAATCCAGATAGCAGATGTTCTGAAAGAGCTGCAAAACCTAGACCCGTACAAATCAGCTGGGCTTGACAATCTGGACCCTCTATTTCTGAAACTATCTGCCGCCATTGTCGCAACCCCTATTACCAGCCTGTTCAACCTCTCTTTCATATCGTCTGAGATCCCCAAGGATTGAAAGCTGCCGCAGTCATCCCCTCTTCAAAGGGGGAGACACCCTGGACCCAAACTGCTATAGACCCATATCCATCCTGCCCTGCCTATCTAAGGTCTTCGAAAGCCAAGTCAACAAACAGGTCACTGACCATCTCGAATCCCACCATACCTTCTCCGCTGTGCAATCTGGTTTCCGAGCCGGTCACGGGTGCACCTCAGCCACGCTCAAGGTACTAAACGATATCATTACCGCCATCGATAAAAGACAGTACTGTGCAGCCGTCTTCATCGACCTCGCCAAGGCTTTCGACTCTGTCAATCACCATATTCTTATCGGCAGACTCAATAGCCTCGGTTTCTCGGATGACTGCCTTGCCTGGTTCACCAATTACTTTGCAGACAGAGTTCAGTGCGTCAAATCGGAGGGCATGCTGTCCGGTCCTCTGGCAGTCTCTATGGGGGTGCCACAGGGTTCAATTCTCGGGCCGACTCTTTTCTCTGTATATATCAATGATGTTGCTCTTGCTGCGGGCGATTCCCTGATCCACCTCTACGCAGACGACACCATTCTATATACTTTCGGCCCGTCATTGGACACTGTGCTATCTAACCTCCAAACGAGCTTCAATGCCATACAGCACTCCTTCCGTGGCCTCCAACTGCTCTTAAACGCGAGTAAAACCAAATGCATGCTTTTCAACCGATCGCTGCCTGCACCCGCATGCCCGACTAGCATCACCGCCCTGGATGGTTCCGACCTTGAATATGTGGACATCTATAAGTACCTAGGTGTCTGGCTAGACTGCAAACTCTCCTTCCAGACTCACATCAAACATCTCCAATCGAAAATCAAATCAAGAGTCGGCTTTCTATTCCGCAACAAAGCCTCCTTCACTCACGCCCCCAAGCTTACCCTAGTAAAACTGACTATCCTACCGATCCTCGATTTCGGCGATGTCATCTACAAAATGGCTTCCAATACTCTACTCAGCAAACTGGATGCAGTCTATCATAGTGCCATCCGTTTTGTCACCAAAGCACCTTATACCACCCACCACTGCGACTTGTATGCTCTAGTCGGCTGGCTCTCGCTACATATTCGTCGCCAGACCCACTGGCTCCAGGTCATCTACAAGTCCATGCTAGGTAAAGCTCCGCCTTATCTCAGTTCACTGGTCACGATGGCAACACCCATCCGTAGCACACGCTCCAGCAGGTGTATCTCACTGATCATCCCTAAAGCCAACACCTCATTTGGCCGCCTTTCGTTCCAGTACTCTGCTGCCTGTGACTGGAACGAACTGCAAAAATCGCTGAAGTTGGAGACTTTTATCTCCCTCACCAACTTCAAACATCAGCTATCCGAGCAGCTAACCGATCGCTGCAGCTGTACATAGTCTATTGGTAAATAGCCCACCCATTTTCACCTACCTCATTCCCATACTGTTTTTATACTGTTTTTTTTATTTTTTTATTTACTTTTCTGCTCTTTTGCACACCAATATCTCTACCTGTACATGACCATCTGATCATTTATCACCCCAGTGTTAATCTGCAAAATTGTATTATTCGCCTACCTCCTCATGCCTTTTGCACACATTGTATATAGACTGCCCATTTTTTTTCTACTGTGTTATTGACTTGTTAATTGTTTATTCCATGTGTAACTCTGTGTTGTCTGTTCACACTGCTATGCTTTATCTTGGCCAGGTCGCAGTTGCAAATGAGAACTTGTTCTCAACTAGCCTACCTGTTTAAATAAAGGTGAAATAAAAAAATATATAAAAAAATATTAATACCCTCAGTAAGTCCGCTGTGCAGGATGTGTGGATTCCCTTTACTCATCTAGAGAAAAGCACAAATCCTTTTACAGTGTATGATAGATTTATAGTAGTTTTGTATCCTGATATGAACACCCTGTAGGTGACACTAACTAGCTATTGAGCAGGTAAGAGGGTAGAGGGGTTGGGTAGGGTGACAGGAGACTCATATTGTGTTAGTAGACTGATGGAGCTGGTAGGCAGCCTGCTTCTCAGCCAGTTTCTGCAGGGCTAAGACAATGGCCTGCTGGGTGGACTGGGTCTGAGCAGACAGGGAGTCCAGGTCCTTAAAAACCCCAGCTGGATCTGATCTGGGCCGGCAGGAGGCGGTCCTTCTGATTGCTGAAGCAGAGAGCGAAACATGTTATTAATTCATGTCTTAGGGCATAGAAAGACTGGGAGCTGAGAACACATCAGACATCGATCAAGGGTGTTTTCTTTACCTTGATCTGCAGAAGTGGGCCTGGAGAGCTTCTGGCTGTAGACGTGGATTGAGTCGGGTATGGAGGATAAGGCTGCAGCCGTGGAGGTGGAGGTAAAGAACTGGACCTGCCTCAGGACCTGGGAGACCAGTGGGGCTGAGACTGTGGTGGGACCAGGATAGGAGCTGCCCATATGACCCGAGGGGACTGGAGGACCAGGGTGGAGGCTGAGGAGAACACAAAGGCCTGGGGATGTGGAGGGAAATGGGGCTGGTGAGGGGAGTGGAGATGAGACTGGGGGCAGCAGTGGGGGCAGCGCAGAGGTGGGTTCTGGGGGTGAGGGTAGTGCTGCAGGTGGATGTGGCCACAGTCTAAGGCAGCTGGGAAGCTGCAGGAGTACTAGTAGGCCTGGGCCTCAGGTTGCTTCATACTTCTAAGGTCTACAGACACTCTACAGTGGGTTGGTCTGCAGTGGGCTGGTCTGTGCTGATTCTGACATCCGACAGTTAGGACTCAGAGGCTAAAATGCTGGAGTCTTCTTTGGCCAAAGGCAGAGCTGTTCAGAGCACAAGATAAGCCAGATCCCTGTTATCATCCAGCCTCCGACACACATTTATTTTCGACCAATGAGTGATTATTATTAGAAGCTGACCTGTACTTGACTTTGTAAGTCTTTTTTCCACAATGTGGTTTTTCAAAATCAAAATGTCCAAATACATGATAAACGATTTCTCAACAAATAATTAAATTAAATGTCAAAATAATTGTAGAAATATGTGAAATTTGTGGTGCACTGGAATACAAAGATCCCGATTGTACAGATGGTGAATTTTTTTGTTCATATGACAATTTCTATTCACTTTTATGATTCTCTGTGGAAGCTGGCTCTCCTGAACCCTGGCTGTTGCTATTGTCAGGTTTAGTGCTTCTACATTTGGTTGTGTAGAATGTCAGGACCTCCTCAAGATCACTTTCGCTGGAAGAGAGGAGAGCAGTGTGAACATTCCCCATGATACCCAGAATAAGACTGCTGTTAAGTAGCATAAGTAATTGAAACAGTCAGGAGCATAGAGTATGTACCATTCAGTAGTAGAGAGAGTAGGAGCCAGCTCACTAACCTTGCCTCAGTGATAAACTCCTGAAACACACTGTGGTTGATACAATTTTCTTCATCTTCTTCAGTTTCTTGACCATATGCTCTGTCTCCTGTGAGGACAGAAACCCGTCAGAGACCAAGCACACTGGCCGTTCTGAATGCTACAGTACAAGAGAAAGTCAGTTGTAACAGTAATTTGTGGCTTCTTCAAAACATTTACACCTTCAACTGAAGCAAACCATTCTAATTAGATAAGCACACAGAGGAAAAAATCAAGTAATATTACAAATAAATGGAGACACCCTGACTTGTACAATTATTATAAACCTGTCCTAGAACAGCAGTGTACACTAGAGGCTGAAAAGTATTTTTCTGTGTGGCTGGTAGTGAGGCACCTTGTTGTAGCAGTGGATAAACTCTGCTAGCTGGTGGGACAGGATGCGTCGGCAGTCCTGGAGGGGGAGCTGTTGGCTGGGCAGGACCATCCTCATGTACTGTTGAAGGTTACTGGCTGCCCTCTTCAGGAAGCGGATCACCAGCTCCTGGAGATGAGAAGACCTGGGCCCAGATTATTGGGTATGACGCTACAAGCTTGGCACACTTGTATTTGGGGAGTTGCTCTCATTTTTCTCTACAGATCCTCTCAAGCTCTGTCAGGTTGGATGGGGAGCGTTGCTGCACAAATATTTTCAGATCTCTCCAGAGATATTCGATATCCTTCAAGGACATTCAGAGACTTGTCCCGAAGCTACTCCTGTGTTGTCTTGGCTGTGTGCTTAGGGTTGTTTTCCTGTTGGAAGGTGAACCTTCGTCCCAGTCTGAGGTCCTGAGCACTCTGGAGCAGTTTTTCATCAAGGATCACTCTGTACTTTGCTCCGTTCATCTTTCCTTCGATCCTGACTAGTCTCCCTGTCCCTGATGCTGAAAAACATTGCCGCAGTATGATGCTGCCACCACCATGCTTCACTGTAGGGATGGTGCCAGATTTCCTCCAGATGTGACGCTTGCCATTCTTGCCAAATAGTTCAATCTTGGTTTCATCAGATCAGAGAATCTTGTTTCTCATGGTCTGAGAGTCTTTAAGTGCTTTTTGGCAAACACCAAGTGGGCTGTATGTGCCTTTACTGAGGAGTGGCTTCCGTCCGGCCACTCTACCATAAAGACCTGATTGGTGAAGTGCTGCAGAGATGGTTGTCCTTCTGGAAGGGTATCCCATCTCTATAGAGGAACTCTGGAGCTCTGTCAGAGTGACCATCGTATTCTTGGTCACCTCCTTGACCAAGGCCCTTCTCCCCCGATTGCTCAATTTGGCTGTGCGGCCAGCTCTGGGAAGAGTTTTGGTGGTTCCAAACTTCTTCCATTTAAGAATAATGGAGGTCACTGTGTTCTTGCGGACCATCAATGCTGCAGATATTTTTTGGTACCCTTCCCCAGATCTGTTCCTCGACACAATCCTGTCTCGGAGCTCTACAGACAACTCTTCTGACATCATGGCTTGGTTTTTTCTCTGACATGCACTTTTAACTGTGGGACCTTATATAGGCAGGCATGTGCCTTTCCAAATCATGTCCAATCAATTTAATTTACCACAGGGGGATTCCAATCAAGTTGTAGAAACATCAAGGATGATCAATGGAAACAGGATGTATCAGAGCTCAATTTCAAGTGTCATTGCAAAGAGTCTGAATACTTATGTAAATAAGGTATTTGTTTTTAGTTTTTATAAATTCGCAAAAATGTTTTCACTTTGTCATTATGGGTTATTGTATGTAGATTGATGAGGAAAACAATTAATTTAATCTCTTTTAAAATAAGGCTGTAAAGTAACAAAATGTGGAGCTAAACCCTTGTCTTAAACTCAGGGCAGTGAGAGAAAAATCTCATAAAAGCAATTGAACATGTTTAATTCACTCACAAACTTAACCTGAAAGTTTCAGTATTGATAATAACATGTTTTAGAACAGTAATCTCAGTATGAAATATGCTAACGTGATTGCCATTGATAGCTAGATAGCTAGCTAAAACGGATATTTGAGAAGTTCGAAAGAAATCTTAAGATATTGTTGAGGAATTGCACTTACGAACTATCTTATGAACTTCTAGTTTTTTTTCCATAAGAAAATTCTTAAGTTTTTGCGTAAGAAGTGTTCTGTGAATCTGGGCCCTGCTGTCCCTGCACTACAACATCAATACAACGCTCACCTTTCAGTTTTGGTATTTAATTTGTCTAAAAAAAAATTATGGATTCATCACGATGGAAACGTGTTCAAGTTAATTTTTTTCAGACGCTTTGGGAGATTATGACGTTTGTCATTCCAATGCACCGACGAGACTTTCCGATAAAACCAACTTTGACGCAGCCACGTAGTAGTACTCACACCATTTTCCTCTCTACGTGGCCACAAACGCCTCATGCACATTTACACAGTTACGACGTGGCTCAGATGAGTAACAACAGATCAAACGGAAAATCAAATGCAGATAAACATAAAACAATGATCCAGGTCTTATTTTCCATAAAATCTTTCCCCGGGGCACTGGGAAATACCACAGATGGTTGTCTTACCGTTTGGCCATTGTCCTTCTCTGGCCAGGCTGAGTTAGCGTTAGTCCTGCTCTCTGCAAGTAGCCTCATCTGCACCCAGTTGAGGTAGGAGGAGAAGGCCATCTGAGTCTGGACTTTACTGCAGATAAGAGTGCGGGAGTGAGAAAGATGTGATTAAGGAGGACATGTGAGACTGAGGAGAAGATACAAATGGGATGGAGAAATCGACCGTAGTTAGAGGAATTGCAAACACACACACACACACACACACACACATACACACAGATCTCCAATCTGTGTCATTCCCTGACAGTAAATTATTAATAATCTCCACAGGTCTTCAGGTTTTTATATGGGAGCAAAGGTTTTCTGCCTTTTAGGCATCTCAGATACATGTGTTACAACACTAAGCTCAAGCACTGATGCATATTCAGATTTGTTATCTTAGGCATCATGCAAGAGACAAAACGAATAAAGGTAGGTATCAATTTCAGCCAGAGTGTTAGACTATAGTGTGACTTGCCCTTGGCCAGTACCAAGAGTGATGCATTGTTTTCATGGCCCGAGTGAACCTGAAAAGTGTATTGCCAGTACAATGTAGTGGGAAAATGTTTTAGAAAAAGCTGTCAAACACAAACAATGATATGCTGTACTATAATTGCCAAGGTCCCTTTACAGTCCTGGCAAGCATAGAGGAATTTCTACAAACGCAGACTTGTTATTGTAATTCCCCCTCAAATTACAATTTCAGACACACTTTAAAAATCAATAGGAGACTGGAGCCTTTGTTGCCATTTAAACAGAAGTATGTAATATTCATAAATGTTATTGTAAAAGCAAAAAGGATCCAAATATTTTTGCAAGCGTGTTGCATAATGATGGATGGTTGGGAGCCTTTCAAGTCCATCCAGGTCATTCAAATTAAAACAAAGAAGAGACAGTCTGACTCCTAGAATTAACAGTCCAATCACATGCAGTGTCTCTACATGGAATTCAAGGTTGACACACAGGATTCGCTGGCGCAGAACCCATCTGCTTCCTCAGTGTTCTCTCCATGTGGTAAGTTAGGTAGACATGAAGGAGTCACGCTCAAAGAGAGTGATCAAAACATGCAGGGGTATGAAAAGAGGCCCAGATTTTCTCTGGAGCTTTTTTGGCCCTGTGCTCTGGGAAGCCTCATATTTCTCCTGCTGAGAGAAAGAGAGAGGGGTGGTGGGATGGACGAGAGGGGGGAGGAGAACGAGGAGAGGGCTGCCAACAGGAGCAGAAGCCTGGGGTGTGCTCTGACCTGAGGTCTCAGCCCTGCTGGAGGATGTGGAGCAGGTTGACTTTGGGCTTGGCGACAGCGGCGGTGCGTCGGGATTGTTTTGGTGAGGACCTCATTGTGGAACCGCTCCAGTGGGGTGGGTACACTGTCTGTCTGCACCACTAACGGACTCAGGGCTTTCTTCTCCTCCTCCTTTTTCCTCCTTCTGAACCCTCTCCTCCCCCTCCTCAACATCCTCCTCGTCACTGGTCATAGTGGGGGAGGCCTTGCCACCCCTCACTTAAGTATAAAGTACTACAGAAAAATGACTCCTTAAAGGGATACTTCGGGATGTTGGCAATGAAGCCCTTTATCTACTTCCCCAGAGTCAGTTGAACTCATGGATATCATTGTTATATCTCTGCAGCCAGTATGAAGTTCTGCGAGCCAATGCTAACTAACAGTAGCGCAATGACTGGAAGTCTATGGTATCTACTAGCATGCTAACAGTTACCATAGACTAATTACCATTGGCTTCCAGTCATTGCACTCACGCTAGTTAGCAATTGCGCCAACGCTAGTTAGCAACATCCCTCAAAATACACGCAGAGACATAAAAATGGTGTCCATGAGTTCATCGGACTGCAAAAGTAGATAAAGGGCTTCATTGCCAAAATCCTGAAGTATCCCTTTAACCAACTATAGATCCCTTTAATTTAACCTGCATTACATTATTTACACTCTAATATCTGAACATTGCTTTAGCTCCCCATGTCACATAATTGATTTTAGGCACTTTAACATAAACGTAGACACTCGTCATTGCTAAACCAGGTTTGACTGAATCAGTCCCTGAGAAGAGAAATGTATCAGATTCTTCTTTTCAAAGATATTGTGGTAAGAGAAGGAAAGTTGAGATATGAAAGACAGAGTGAGGGGGCGAAAGGGCGGCAATAACACCCACTGTGATCTTGAGGTCACCACCGCTTTCCCAATCTGAGGACCAAAGCAAGCAACATGGAACAATCATAAAGGACCAAAGGAGACTCCATCTCCCCAGATAGTATTGTGCAATAGTGAAACTGAGTAAAGGAAATACTGTACATAAACCTAAAGCTCACAAGATTTCTCTAGTTTGAACCCATGCAACGGAATAAAAGTTGAGTTGTGCAACACAATTCCCAATAGTTCTGTTTATTCTATAACATTTTCCCTGCTCTTCCTTGCTCCATAAACTCTCCCCCGCCCCAACTGCCATTTGAGGACTAGACTACCAAAGCCACACTGCCACATAGACACTGTGCTCGCTCTGGAAAACGTTCATGTCTACTATTACCATACATATCTTATTAGCTGTTCTCCTCACCTATTCATCTGAACACAAAACAAACACAAAGTCAGGGGCCAACGGTTTCCACAAATTTAAACTGCTCCCATTCCAAACCACAATGGAAATGCTTACCTTCCATGGAAAAGTCTGTTAGACAACATGGAGCTCATTGATGTCTAATACTCCAGATAACCACTGAGAAACAGACACACAGATAATGACAAAATGACAACTATTTCCACCACCACAGGCTGCACTGGGCTTCTGCATTTTCTGTCTAATTTGTGGGGAGTTGAATGTGTTACAACAGGGCAACTGTGATACTCAATGTCATAGGCCCCAAGCCACAAACTCCCCAGTACTAACAGGCCCATAAAGCTAATCAAGCAGCAAATCCCCCATAGAAGAATATGGAGTGTAAGCACAAAACTGGATTCCCCTATAAATAGGGGGTTTAATGCTGTTTCAACTAGAAGTCATCATGGGATTCAAGCCAAGTTTGGCGGAAAAAATACAGGTCTCACAAGAGTGCGAGCTGTAAAGCCTATAAATACTCTTGGAGATGTAATGTACAGTAACCGGCCAATTCTCTAATGGGTATCAGCTTCTCACCTTAACTCCTAGCTGAAGTAGTAATAGTTGTATTATGTAGTAATAGAAGTTGTTAAATGTAGGTAGGCAGCAGTATGGTCAAACATTAGACATTGCTGTTCTCTTATTCCAAAATGTATCTAGACATGTACAGTGCTGTGAAAAATATTAGCCCCCTTTCTGATTTTCTCTATTTTTTCATTTTCTTTGATACTGAATGTTATCAGATCTTCAACCAAAACCTAATAAAACATTTTTTTAAATGCATACTTCGCCAGGCATAATGAGACCCATGTTGTGTTATTTGTAAACTCAGGTTCCCTTTATCTAATATTAGGTTATGGTTGAAGATCTGATAACATTCCGTATAAAAAAATATCAAAACATTTAGAAAATCAGAAAGGGGGCAAATAGTTTTTCACGGCACTGTACGTTAGTGTGTAACATTACCCAAAGTGTCCGAACCCCTCTCACCTGTACAGTTCCCATGTCTTTGGGGTGGGGAAGCTTTGAATGAACCTCCCTCGTCTCTCGTGCTCCTCTCTTATTCTCCTCAGGACGTTCAGCTACCATGGAGAGGAAAGAGAACCCTTAGCTTCAATATCACCTAACAGATCTAACAGATCTATCATACTAACTTCAGCTATGTCTATTGACCTCCTCAGCAGTCAGGCCCAGGGTGCTGTCCCTGTTAACCTCCTGGCTTCTCATTAGGCCTGTCTGTGTCAGTGTTGTTGGCTGACAGTGGTCTCTACAGCTGTAGGAGAGGAAAGGGGAGCGGACATATCGTTATACTGATACCATCTATCTAATTACCACATAAATCCACCCTGATACTGGTTTAATAAATTAGGTGTTTAATAGGTCTAATGAATAGGGTGCTAATGCAAGTTGGCTGGCTCTGTTCAATTCTAAGAAATCATCCCACACACTGATAAAAACTAATATTTCAAAAAATATAACAATCTTTACATACAGAAAAGCACCAAATGTATGGAAAATGTAAAAAATCATCCCCTTTCCTCCCTCCCTGGGTTACATAAATGGCACATTTTCTATCTTCGCTAGCTGGCAGTCCTGGCTGCCTCCTCCTTGGCATGCATTACCAGGGCTGATTGACGACTTTGGCACGCAGGTTTGAGCCAGGGTCAGACAGCAGGTCATAACCCCACAGGATCACATTGAGAATTTGTCATCTAAATAGCAGGGGGATTACATTGAATTTGCCAGACTGGTTGGGGAGATATGATGGGATCCAGAGACTGACAAGGTCTGAAATAATTTAAACTGTTGCTCCTAATCACAGTATAGAGGAAGAGGACAGATTATTCATAGGAGCATAGGATTCACTGTCTCTCTGACAGGACTGCTTTAGTGGCAAGATTGTTTTGCTGTGTCTGTAACCGGCAGAGGGGCTGAGACATCAAGGGATTGATTCTCAGAGCTACATTGCCTTGCTTCTAAATCATAGACTTGCCAAGACCAATCTAATAAGGACTATTCACTTAAAAGCACCACTTCAAGACCATGATTCACAATCGATAGAGGGGGCTTTTTGGCAGCCACAAGTAGGGAAAATATCATAATCGTTTAGACTCAAAAACAACATAGGCTAAGAAGGATAAATGGTTGAAAAATGAAGTGGCTTCCTTACCGATTAATGTAAAGACGTCACAGTGGTGAGGCATAGCGAAATGGTGCAGCAGGGTTAATGTGGTTGGGTTAGAGGATATGAGAAGGCAGGACAACTTACCATTCTGGAGTGTGCACTGGCTGACTGAGCAGAGAAAGGACGCTAAGAGAGGCAATGGTGTGTGAGAGACAGTGAGATGAACATCAGCCGCTAACTACACCCGTCTTAACATACACACATGCAGAGAAGCACTTAGACATGCACATCGAAAAACACACTGTAAGCATACAAACCGAGCCATTCATACAGATCACATTGTCATGGCTCCACCTGTCACCAGAGGGCAGCAGAGACCGTCCTAGAGATGTTAACGACACTCAGGTGTGTCCTATTTACTAATTTCCCTGTTAAAAGAGGTGTGTTTTCTGTTGTCCTTTGCAGAAGCTTGAATTGTTTACCACGTGCGTTCGTTTCCTGAGGGAGTTTGAGACTTAGCGTTTGTTGTTTTTCAAGTGTACTGTGATCCTGCAGCTACCGTTTCTCAGCAAAGTATTATGTTTATCCTTAACCACTGATTCCTCGTCTGGTCTCTACTCTGCACCTGGGTCCAACCTCACCACGTCACACACATATGAATAAACGTAAAGCCTTTTTACAGTAAGGCTATCTGGGCACTTTACACAATTCAAGGTGGAGTAGAAAAATGTCTGACTTGATCATGTCCCACCAGCAGATCCTAGCCCAGACCGGGTGCAGTAGTTCACTGCAGTGAGCCAAGTGTATTAGCTGCTGTGGCATCATTAAGCAACAGAGCCTAGTGAGAGCATTAGTCACCTGATTAAACATGATCAAATAATAATCTTCAGAGCGTGCACTCGCAGTGCTGATGATGTCACCCTAACCCTGTAATTGCATTAGCAGTTGTTTTTCATGAGAATGACTTTCCATGAGGGCAAAAAGGGCTCAGCTATAACAGCAAAACAAATACAGTAAGAGACATGATGACAGGCCATGTTGAGAAAGACGTTATATGGCATGGAAAGGCAGTTCCTTCTGATGTCTAAACTAAAGCACTTTTTAGTGAAACAATAAAGATGGTGGTCTCCCATACCTGTGCTTTGTGGGCTTGGGACGTCAGGCCTGGGTCCAGAGTCACCCGTTCAGAGCAGGAGTTTTGTAGCAGGAGATCCTGACAAACAAAGCCTGTCGGGACATGACTCACTACAATGAGTAAATGACAGTGGCCTAAGATTCTAGAGAGCATGTGTTATCTAGAGCAGTAAAGCACATGTAATCCTGTAATAAATATCAATCTGATACTATCATGTGTGACATGAATACGGTGCTGTAGGCCTTTCTTCACAGTTGTTCTCAAACTCACAATCATTTACACTCTCTCTTTCTCTCTTTAAAAAATAAAATCACTTAGAGCTAACTGATCCCAGATGAGGAGAGGAAAACTACTTTAAAGTTAACGTCATACTTTCCCATACAGAGTGATGGGACAACTTATTTAGGATCAATTCAATCGACAGCTCAGGCCCTGAGGTTATTTGTACTGCCTCATCCAAGCCGTCAGGTAAGAACTGGGCTCTTGCCACGTTCTTGTCTAAATGCGGCAATTATTACAAACACGGCTGACGCATTACTGACAGCTACACACAAGGGGAAAATGAATGCTAATGGCATGCTGTCATTATTTACAGAGCTGGGATGCAGCCCAAGTGTTATCAGCCAAAAGCATCAGGGTTTGTATAGTGAATAATAGACGGGGTATGTTTTACATGCCACTGCTCATTTTACCCAGTAATGCATCAGTCCAAAGATAACTGTAATTTATGATTCCGCACGCTGGCCCCAGTACAGACAGATACCCCAACAGCCCCTCACAGTGTCATTAGATATGGCCTACAGGCTCTGGGGCTCAGTGTCATTTTAGATATCGTTAGCGGGCTCAGACGACGCTCTGGATCATGACAGGAAGGTACAAACAAGATGAAGACAGAAGATCTCAACTCATTACCAGTAGTGATATGAGGAAGATGAAATTAGTTTTACTTGTAGTACACGTGTCATTGTCAAAGCTCAACTTGCTTTGGAAGGAATTGGTTAAGTCTGAAAGTGTTAGGGTAACAAATATAAATATAAATATACAAAATAAAGTGTAAAAATGTGTAATAACAATATTTCTTTCAGGTGTGGACTTGAATTTCTCTCAAATATTCTCCACAGCTCGAAACAACCTGGCTACCTGAGAATGCATTAATTGTGAAGCAAGGCGACATAACAAAGACATGTCATTCTCTGCATAAAGAAAGTCTGTTGTTTAAACAGTGTTGATCTGCTCCTAGGGCTAACCATTTCTTGTCTGCATGCTAAGGATTGCTTTGGCTTAATGATGTGAGATCACATTTCTCAAGAGAGCTTAATTACTCCAAAACAAGTCCTCTGTTGACAATTTCACCCGCCAGTCATTGAATGTTAATGAATAATGCCTGTGGTTTCTGCACAATTCTGAGGTCCCATTATGGAGCAATCCAACTATTCTCTAATATAAAATGGTAACTAACTGTGAGGCAAAAGTTAGTTTTAAACAATGCCTAACTGTCTCCACAGGCTGAAACCAAGCGTCAGGCAGCAGAATGGCCAATTACTGGCATTCTTTCTTCGCAGTGAGGATTTTCTGAAGAGAGCCCTAATAGACAAGAGACACAGGGCTGAAAAAACAAGCGCAGTGGAGCCTGCTGCAGGCTGAATCCTGCGGATGGCAGAGTCAGGGCCAACAAAGTTTCCATCTACACTGGCACTCCCCAGCTAGGCCCCGCCCAGTTCACAGGTAGAGAGAGAGGCCCTGGAGGAGACATGGGGATGGGAGGGAAGGCAACTGAACCCACAGATCAAACAAAAGGCAGCTCATTTAGAAGACTGCCCATGTCATAAATGATGAGAGTCTGTCCAGTTCTTTACTGACTTACTATGCAAAGAGGTTGAGATGGTTAAAATATTTACAGGCATCAGACTGATGTTAGCCTGAGAAAAGGCCTTTACAATTCATCATATTGCTAAAGTCAGTCTTACAGTAGCAAGAGTGGATATAATGGGAGAAATAGCCTGCATGTCAATGGGCTCCTAAAACCTGCACCTTTCTGACAATCTATGTTTCAAAACAAAAAGTATAGAGGTAATAGTCTACTCACATCATAAAGAGCATGTGGTTTACAATAAACAGGTCGGCATGTAATAAACAGAATCATTTTAGAGCATTCAGGCGTAGCCGCCAGACCAAACCCTTGGCGTTCCTCCCTCCCCAGAATCAGTGCATTAACGCGTCATTAGTGTGCACAGATAGAGAGAGAGAGACTCACCCACAAGAGAAAACATGTCTGATATCATGCTGGCCTTTATCATCAGATCCAGAGGAGCATCGCTGGAAATAAAGATTGAAATCATATAAAACTAAGCGAAATATTTCATTGATATTCATTGGAAAGTCATCAAAGTCCATATGGTAAAATAACACATAATGCCTTTTCTCACATACAAGTGCAATCCCAAAGTTATTGAGGACAGAAACATCGCAATCACAGTCAACAGAATTTACAGGCCTGGAAAGAACTGCTCAGATCTATTTCCCGGTATTTGTCAACCAACGAAGTGGTGACATTTCCTTATGTGTCATATTAACATCTATATTCCTAGAGCTCACCATTTGATGTTTATGTGTGGATGGGAGGAATAACAAAAGTGTGTTTCATTTCAAACAAGGTCATGAATATGTTTTTGAGTCACCCTAATGTCCCTCCAGCAATTTATACTTTTACGGCATTTTTTTCAGAGCAGAGTAAAGCTCTCAATTAATGTGTTTCAGAGACCAACTGCTGTAACAAGATCAAAGGTCTGGAATAAGCATGTGTTTGTTCCTGTGAACCGTGAGATGATGATATGTAGTCAGTCACAGTCCCTCACCAGGCCAGAGAAGGAGAGAGGTTGACCTCCAGGAGCCATGGTTTGAGGTTGGAGTGGATAAGCACATCAAAGCCACACAGTTCTGTAGATTAACACACACACAAATAATAGCATTACTAGAGGACATGGGAGGTCAGCAGAGTCTGGGTCTATTCTGGGTCCACTGCCCCCATTTTTGATTAACAGGACCAGAAGTTTTTCCCAGACCATGTCACCTAGGCTAAACAGGAAAAAACGTTAGGCCCTAGCCTAAAACTTGGGCCCTGTGGGGAGGAAAAACTCCTGGACCTAGTGATGAAAGATCCAGTTTCTTATAAAACTATAATAAGTCACAATAGAAAATAGAAGACGTCAACGGTCTTATCTTGGTTACCACAAACTGGCAGTTGACAACATTACTGGTTTTCTGCTACTGATTATATGGATATTAAATATCCAATCACTATACATCAAACGGCTGCTGCTACTGAGGATTGGCTGGCTGCATTACATTAGCTAAGTATATTCACATTTCAGCTCCATTGAGCTGCTTACATCAGAGCTTAGATGAGAAACATATTTATGAACTCTATACTCGTGCATTGAATAGGGCTATATTCTTTATTTAAAAGCTCTGAACATCAAGTCTGATTTTCATGCCATTATATACTATAAAAGCCTTCTGCCACATTGGGATGGTGTTGCTCAGTCAATATTGTAGCACAGAATTAGCCGACACCTCAGTGTAAACCACACCTCAGTCCCAAACTGTCACCATCTAGGCCAGTGGTATTCAAAGTCGGGGTCGCGACCTGCAGTGTGGTGCCAAAATCTTACACAAATAAGAAATACAACGTTTTGATATGGTACAATATGCAAATGTTTTTGAGAAAGAACATTTGAAAAATTTAGTACATTTATTTGTTGTTTTCATTTTGAAATGAAAATGCAATGAATTGATGGTCATTTGTTGATGTAAATATCTGAATTTACCGATTATAAGGTTCTGTCATAAGATTTGGGGTGGGGTAGTTGCTAGAAAATACTAACATCCGATTTTCAGGTACACAGTATTTTCAACCTAATTTCTGTTTCCCCTGAAAAACGGAAGTGGGAACTCTGTTCAGGCCTCTTTCTATGCCTGGAACGTTAGGTTAGGGGTGGGGTCGTGAGAAAGTCTGAAAAATTATTGGGGGAAAAATGGGGTCCCCAGAAATTCTGGCGGAAAACATGGGGTTCCTGCAGAAAAAGTTTAAATACCACTGATCTAACCAAGTTGAAGAGAAGCACATGATTAAGATAGAGACAATTGTTGATAGACCCTGAACTCCAACTGAGCTAAGTTTGGAAAATGATGTAAGTATTTTCCAAGTGCGAGGGACCTGGCGACTCAGGCACTCCATCGCCAGCTTGGCAGAGAACGACACAATAAAGGCCTTTTACTGAGTGGTCAGGGAGTTCCCTGTGTACAAAATCCTCCATTCTCGCTCTCTCTCTCTGCTTCCTTCACGGTTATAAAACAGCCATGCCACCACGGCATGGCGGTGCTAGGAGCTCTGTGGAAGCCCTCCTCACCACCACTCCCTCAGTCTCACACTCACTGCTCTGCCTGGAGTGTCCCTTAGCTTAGGCCACAGCTCCCAGGGGAAAACAACCACCTTTTAGAGGGACTGGGCAATGCTCTGGCCGTAAAGCCAAAGAAAAATCAGCTTAAAGGCAATTAAAAAGAAAATAATGGTGTTCTCAAGGCTGTCGTAGCATACACTACCGTTCAAAAGTTTGGGGTCACTTAGAAATATCTTTTTTTTTTAAAGAAAAGCCCATTTTTTTCCCATTACAATAACACCAAATTGATCAGAAATACAATGTAGACATTGTTAATGTTGTAAATGACTATTGTAGCTGGAAACGGCTGATTTTGAATGGAATATCTACATAGGCATACAGAGACCCATTATCAGCAACCATCACTCCTGTATTCCAATGGCACGTTGTGTTAGCTAATCCAAGTTGATCATTTTAAAAGGCTAATTGATCATTATAAAACCCTTTTGCAATTATGCTACCACAGCTGAAAACTGTTGTTCTGATTAAAGAACTAATAAAACTGTCCTTTTTAGACTAGTTGAGTATCTGGAGCATCAGCATTTGTGGGTTCGATTACAGGCTCAAAATGGCCAGAAACAAACAACTTTCTTCTGAAACTTGTCTGTTTATTCTTGTTCTGAGAAATGAAGGCTATTCCATGCGGGAAATTACCATAAAACGCTGTGTACAACTCCCTTCACAGAATAGTGCAAACTGGCTCTAACCAGAATAGAAAGAGGAGTGGGAGGTCCCGGTGCACACCTGAGCAAGAGGACAAGTATATTAGAGTGTCTAGTTTGAGAAACAGATGCATCACAAGTTCTCAACTGGCAACTTCATTAAATAGTACCCGCAAAACACCAGTCTCAACGTCAACAGTGAAGAGGCTACTCCGGGAGGCTGGCCTTCTAGGCAGAGTTGAAAGAAAAGCCATATCTCAGACTGGCCAATAAAAATAAAAGATTAAGGTGGGCAAAATAACATAGATACTGAACAGAGGAAGATTGTTATGGACAGACAATTCTAAGTTTGAGGTGTTCGGATCCCAAGAAGAACATTTGTGAGACGCAGAAAAAATGAAAAGATGCCGGAGGAGTGCTTGATGCCATCTGTCAAGCATGGTGGAGGCAATGTGATGGTCTGGGGGGGCTTTGGTGGTGGTAAAGTGGGAGATTTGTACAGGGTAAAAGGAATCTTGAAGAAGGGAGGCTATCACTCCATTTTGGAACGTCATGCCATACCATGTGGACGGCGCTTAATTGGAGCCAATTTCCTCCTACAACAGGACAATGACCCAAAGCACAGCTCCAAACTATGCAAGAACTATTTAGAGAAGAATCAGTCAGCTGGTATTCTGTCTATAAAGGAGTGGCCAGCACAGTCACCGGATCTCAACCCTATTGAGCTGTTGTGGGAGCAGCTTGACCGTGAGAAGTGCCCATCAAGCCAATCCAACTTGTTGGAGGTGCTATAGGAAGCATGGGGCCAAATCTCTTCAGATTACCTCAATAAATTGACAACTAGAATGCCAAAGGTCTGCAAGGCTGTAATCCTGCAAATGGAGGATTCTTTGACGAAAGCAAAGTTTGAAGAGCACAATTATTATTTCAATTAAAAATAATTATTTATAACCTTGTCAACGCCTTGACTATATTTCCTATTCATTTTGCAACTCATTTCATGTGTGTTTTCATGGAAAACAAGGACATTTCTAAGTGACCCCAAACTTTTGAACGGTAGTGCAAGTTCTTTATTCTAGTGTAAGAGGTCAACATCAGTGTTTACACAGAGAACCCATGCTATGATATATCTTCACACAGTGGTTGGTGAAGGAATGATATTACAGTGTAAGTAAAGTTTTATATAAAAAACTCAGTCATTCATGGTTCATTTAGTGATTTTCTACAAGTGCCTCCTTCCTATCCTTTGGTTCATGGTTTTCTGACAGTAGTAAATGGCAAAATGTGAACAATTGCAGGAAACTAGCTTTAAAACAGATTTTTTTTTTGTCTAAACTGCCAAGATGGGGACCTCTAAAATTTTCTCTGAAATGTATCCGGGCCAAAGGGCCGACCTCGCTCATTGCCACGCCCTCTGCCACGCCCACCACCTAAGTCCCCTTTTGATCCAGAAAAATATACAAAAATTCAAACTTCTTCAAGAGTTTCATCTTCTCTTGTAAATATGGTGATGATTATGGAAGATCTGAATTCCAACTCATCCACTGAGCAAAGTCATTCATTATGCCATTGCTAGGGTCAACAGGCTTGATAACTAAAACCATGTTAAAGTGGAATTGAGCCAAACGTCCTTAGCCTGTAACATTAGTAGCACTACCAATCTATCTTCGGGATTGGACACCGAAAGCCGAACAGTAGTTGCTAAGCAGAACGCAGGGATTTTCTTTTCCGTTCACTGGTTTATCCCCCTTTCACTCTTTTTAAATAAAACACACACACACACACACACACACACACACACACACACACACACACACACACACACACACATACGCACACAGAGAGAGAGAGAGAGAGAGCCATAAAACATAATGTATAAGTCTCAGGGAACAGAGCACTGGAATAAACTGCTTTGAGCCTGGAGTTCCTCATCAGTCGTACGGGATAAAGAGGAGAAAAAAAGCCTCTCCACCTCTCCAGCCCCCGACAAGCAGACTCTGTGTGCTGCGCATCCCCCCCCCAATTAGGAGCAGACGCCTCTACTGCCCCATGAGCCCGCGGAGCCGGGAGCTCTGAGACGTGTCTGTTCTGTGGCTCGACCGCTGCCCGGGGAGCACTGTTAACGCACCCACAAAGAAGCCACAACAGCAATCGCACAGCGAGAGAGAAGAATGAGAGAACATCCCCAACACCCATTAAACGTTGGAGGAAAATAAATAAAGAAGTGATACGAAGAGGGGATGATCAAGAGGAGTGTTTTTTTAAACTATTGGGTGGGCTCAGTTGGATACTCCATCACAAGAGACAGCGCCAAAACAATGTTCTCCCCACCCTGGCCATGTAGTTCATGGGCCCCACAATAACAACAACAACATAAAGCATCTTCTTGAAGTGGGTTTTGTTGTTAGTTATCACAAATTGGATTATTGCATCATTTTCAAATAAATCACTAATGTGGAGCTTGTTTCTCTGGATTTACAGAGAAGAGCAACAAGTTTGATGCCAAATGTGCAAAGTCACCCTAAAGGCAGCTAATAAAAAACATGGAAAATATTGACTGCTGCATCTCCATGGATAACACAAAGAGGAGAAACAGGATGATAAAAAACGAGTAGGCTCCAAACATAGGCTTCATCCAGTGATTGCCTGCAAAGAATTTCATAGCAACCATATCATCCTCATCGTAATACCCCCTATTTTTGGGACAGGAAAGTGTTTAACTAACAGACAAATGTAGGACTAATAAAAGCTGTTTAAGAGAGATGTTCAGTGGAATACATGAACAGTTAGTGGAAGGTTTGGTGTGTAATAAAAAAAGGCCCTTTGCTTGACGAATTAGATCTCAGTCAAAACATGTCCTAATCAGCATCTCTCAGTAAAAAGCCTGTTCATTAATCTTAAGGCATAGTGGTAAAGAGAACAGCATGGGTGGCATTCTACCCTCTCTCACGCACACACACAACTTACCAAAGAAAATGTATTAAAAAAATAAAGTTTCCCACATCAGAGAGAGAGAGAGCAATAAAGGATTTTGTTACACTAGGCTCGTTTAGATAGGCAGAGCAATTTGTGCAAAAAGAGCCAATCCCATTTGAAAACAACTAACATTGTATTTAAGACACTAAAATGGCTTGGAATAATTTTCTGCAAATTAAGATTACAACTCTCTTTAGTGCCTTGTGGCCTTATTGCCTGTAGTCCAGAAGTGGCAGCGATTGCATTTTAATTCCGAACAATAAACCTCCCTCCTTGCCCACAATTATTTATCGGGATATATCACAGCTTCTTATGTTTTCCCTTTAATTGATGCATGGCAACACTGCTCGGGACCATTTCAGAGCATGAACTAACATTTTGTTCAAGTTTGGGAGGTTGGGGGAGGAGGAGAAGAAGACAGAGAGAGAGAGGAAGGGGAGGCCGACAGGAGCTGTGAGAACACGGCCCCTCTGTGGTTTGGGTTGAAGAGAGAAGATAAAGTACATAGTAATACTGGACTCCCTGAAGTAGAGGCAGGCCTGGCCTACCAGCACTCATGTTTTACAATGGCTTCTACATGTCTCCACAGACACCCAGTCACATATTTAAAAAGCAGCAGGCCCACCTTGAGAGGAGGATAAGAACAGTGGCAGCAGGATGAGGGTGGTCCTCTGGAACTGTCAGGAAAGAGCTGTCACTGTCTTCCTTTGGAAATGGTCTCCAGCAGACACACTGTGAATGCTATAATTAACTAGCTCGGGGCGATCTGAAGACAACAAAATTACACCACAATAGACGGTAAACTAATATCATAAAGGGTAATGGGCATGTTCATTATAGTCAACAGGATTTGTGTATAGAATAAGATAGATGGGCCTAATTGCAGTGCATGTGTACATGTGGGTGTGTGAGTTCATCTGTGTGTCAACATCAATTACTGCCCCATTCTCTCACTCTCACTCGTAAGAATGGAGGATCTCTGCTGTCATCTTTCCCTGAGTTGATTCATTTCCATCAGACATGCATGAGGGCTGGATTAGGGCACGCCGCCCACAGCCCCACCTGATCCCACAAACACCTTCATCTGTACATTTCCCACCCTGGGCCCGTCTGGCTGTTAAGCCCTGAGGTGATGCCTGCCGCTCGGGGCAGAGATAATATCTCTATGTGGGCGACTCTCAGATTACATGATTTTGCCCTGGTACACTGCCCCTACAGCCCAAACAATCACAGGTCAGGGGCCCATTATGCCTACAGTGAAAAGTGCAGCCAGGGATCTCTACTTTTCTAACAAGTGAGAGCACAGAGCAGAGAGAGAGAGAGAGAAGAGAAAGTTACAGACAAGAACAGGAAAAGAGAATAGAAGAGGTGGAGACAGAGGAAAAAAAGAGAGTGAGAGAGAGAGAAAGAAAGAAAGAAAGTAAGAAAGAAAGAAAGAAAGAAAGAAAGAAAGAAAGAAAGAAAGAAAGAAAGAAAGAAAGAAAGAAAGAAAGAAAGAAAGAAAAGGAGACAGAGAGGGCAGAGAAACTCGAGGAGGCTCAGCAGACATGCAGTCAAACCCCAACTCTCTGAGAGAACGCCAGAGACAGGGAAGACACTTAGTTCCAACACTAACACCAGTAATGGCTCCAAAATGGAGTTCACACGAGCCTGGTGCTACACAGGAGCAGCCAAGAAAACAGTCAGCCTAAATCAGAGACCTGAATGGCAACAGAAAAAAACTGAAGCAAATTCCTGCTTCAGTCAAAAGGAACTCCAAAACCGTCTGACACAGGAACTGGACGTGTTCGGGAATGACTGTCTCTAGTCTGTACTGAAGAAACGAAGGAGGAAATAACTAAAAATGTACCGTATGGAATTCAACGACGTAGAGAGGACAAAAAAGGTGCAACCAGGGAAACAGACTGATAGAATGTAGCAGACAGTCTTAACGAAGCAGTTGTTCCTATGGGGCACAAACATCTTGCAGGCAGTGGCTATCTGCAGCTCAGCACTCAGAACAGCCTTAATCACAAGGTCCTTCACCTGACTTATCAACACTGGAACACACAGGAACATAGACAGCAAGGTGACATTCCGTCTGAGACATGGCATGGGTTACTCTGTCCACTTTACACACAGGGCCCTAAAGAACTTTACACTAGACACAAAGTGACTAGAATATCACAACATCTGGGATACATTCTGCCGTTACAGGTTCCCATGTATATTCAGCTCTGCTGAGTATTTAGACAGAGAAGAGAAGGGTGAGGATCTGGATGTAAGATTGAATCTGGATGAACTACAGCAACATCTTGACAATACTAACTCATTTCTTTGATTGTGCATGGAGAATAGCATGGCCGTTCTGAGCCAGGAGAGGGTGGGGGAAGGTTCAAGAGAGAGTGAAGAGTTTAGGCTACTCACATGTGGTGTCCTTTCCCTCCTGCTATAAATACCAGAGCATTGCACTCCTGCTCCATTTGTTCCTATAATCCTCCACTTCAGGGTCATTATAACTGAAAAAAAACAGGACCAACAATGTCTGTCTTTTTCCAAAACAGCCTTGTGAATGAATTCCACGCAAGTGTGTTGAAAATATGGTCATTGGGAAACTGGAGTGGTTGACTATTATCTTGTTGTGTAAAATATTACACAGGGACACTCAAAGTCAATCTTAAATTATTCATTGTTTATTGTCAGCGCGCTGGAGAAGTTCCAACCAATTCAATTCACCATAGTATACATGTCAATCAGGGCAGTCCCAGCAGTCTTATATACGGCTATACACAGAGAAGTTATATTTGCATGATTTAGCATAATTAATTAATCATTACATTTCATTCATGTAACAGACCAATACTGGTTCATAACAAGTGACAGACCAATATCTCACGAAGCGTCTCCTCTCTAAGCTGAGACCTTGAAACTGAGATATATTTAGTTCGTTCTCAAAACAAGGTCTGGGCGTACTGCTAAATTGCAGCTAATGAGAGTGAGGATTTGTACAGTCAGCCACTTACATGAACACAGAAATTGGTTTATAGAACAGCACATGAATAGAACACAGAAATTAGTTATAAGAAAAGCACAAACAATTAAATTCCCGTTACAATCAAATACATACCATTCAAATGCCCAAGACACAAAGTTGTATGATTTGCTCTGTTTTCTCAATTCCATGCTCCCTCAATCAGCTACATATTAATTTAGAGATTCCTTAGTAGAATGGAGAAGTGGCTGTTGACTGCAGATCCCAGGTTACGCTGTAGTTAGTGAGATGCATGAACTGGTTCTTGATGTTCTTTGTGCCACGGTCGTACTTCACTGTGGCAAACCTGTAGGCAGTGTTTTGCTGTAACATACCATTTCCAAAACTAACAACAGATCTCTACATAGAGTGATGATTACTTACAATAAATACAGTAATTCATATGATTGATCTTTGACAGCCTTAGAGGGTCAATTAGTAGAACAGAGATATGTTTCCCCCTATTGGACTGTATTAAAGAGGACTGGACACCACATGTGGAATAATGAGGATTCCTTGGCATACAGTGAGTACCTGAATACCATCAAACATAATGGAATGTCAAAGAAAAAAGTGGTATTTGCAACTCAGCCTGGATTTATTACCCTCAGTTAATAATCAAGCACATTGTGTGATGAACAGCAGTGTGTGTGTGTGTGTGTGTGTCACTCTGTGCAGCACGTATATCTGTCAAGCCAAGCAGAGATGAGCCATTTAATCAATCATCCACCCATCTCTGCACTCAACCCCATTGGAATCCTGACTATCTTAATGAGTCATATAGTAATACAGCTGGCTCCAGGCAAAGATACAGCTAAATTCTATATTGTGCAATGCCTTCATTGATCTAATATGAGAAGAAAATAACTAAACATTGCTCATCTTGCAAATAACATTGTCGCTGAAACACACCATCATTTGTAGTCTGTCACTGCAGATTTATAAATCTGAGACTCATATTATTACAGCAAAATATCATTACAATGTGTAATAAACCTGTCATCTCCTGGTGACCGTTTGACCATTGAGACAATGGAGAGTTTTGTCTGAAAGTGCCACCAAGGCCTCCCGGGTGGCGCAGTGGTTAAGGGCGCTTTACTGCAGTGCCAGCTGTGCCATCAGAGACTCTGGGTTTGCGCCCAGGCTCTGTCGTAACCGGCCGCGACCGGGAGGTCCGTGGGGCGACGCACAATTGGCCTAGCGTTGTCCGGGTTAGGGAGGGCTTGGTCGGTAGGGATGTCCTTGTCTCATCGCGCACCAGCGACTCCTGTGGCGGGCCGGGCGCAGTGCGCGCTAATCAAGGTTGCCAGGTGCACTGTGTTTCCTCCGACACATTGGTGCGGCTGGCTTCCGGGTTGGATGCGCACTGTGTTAAGAAGCAGTGAGGCTTGGTTGGGTTGTGTATCGGAGGACGCATGACTTTCAACCTTTGTCTCTCCCGAGCCCGTACGGGAGTTGTAGCGATGAGACAAGATAGTAGCTACTAAAACAATTGGCTACCACGAAAAAGGGGTAAATTTTTTTATATATATATATATATATTTTTTTTAAGAAAGTGCCACCAAGTCTTACCACTCATCAGTGGCAGACAGAAATGTTGAGACTGCCCTCTACTGGTCATTGCCTTGTAAGTTCCTGACTACAGTTGCTACAGTACCTTTCTTCACAACTTTCATGAGGACAGAAAGTAATTGCAAAGCCATTATCCGAGATGGACCTCTTGACCCACTATGACCTGGCAAATACAGATTAGATAGCCCATATAGAACCATTGGCCATTACTTGTAAAAGGAAAGATCCAGTACACAGCTCACCTGGCCAGGCTCTCCTCATGGAGATAGATAGTGAGTAGATCATACGATGTCACCAGCACATACAACCGCACATCAAACTTGAAGTCTGGAAACAATTTATTAAACATAGATCAACATTTCTGCTTTTCTGACTACTGTCTTCGTCTACATGAGTAACTGATTTGACAACACTTGATGGGGAAAAACCCACCATCAATCAGAAACAAATTATTGATGTAGCGAGACACTAAAATGTTGTCATCCATTGGAATCTGGTTAGGGTTTGAAGGGTGAGGATCAAATATATGTATCTGGAGCATTATATGTGTTATAAAACACATAATGCACCAGGTACAGTATGATCAAGTCAGACACATGACATTGGCCAATCAAAGAGAAACCCCTTCCTGTAGAGCAGTCTATCAGAGCCCTATCAGTGGGTAGGAGTGGGGTCATTTATGAGGCTAAAATGTGTTGCAGGTGTTGAAGCTGAGGAGGGATGGGGGTGGGGGTGGGGGTGGGGGAGGTGGAGAGCTGCGAACCTCAGGGCTGGCTACAGTTCAGAGGGAAAAAAACAAATGAACATTCTTCTTTCCAAATATCACCCTGACATTCTTTCCACTGTTTCATAAAAATACCTCAAAAGAAAAAGTGTTTATTGCTTGTCCAAGTCAGAGAACCTTGTGGAGCTCTTCCAAAGCCAATGCCTTGAAGTGTGTGATTTACTCAACAACGCTTAATGTCTATGACACACAGTTTTATACCCCCCCCCCCCACACACACACACACACGTAACTGGCCATATTGTTTCATTTACAACACAAGTTCACTCAGGTCATTATCTGAGACTTAAGTTGAGTGTATCTATAACACAGTAACACTTTAACAAAACAGAATTCTTCCTTTGGCATATCCCTTACATTGCTGACCAGGTGGATACCTCGTCCTCAAGAAGATGGTACTGGCTTAATGATCCAAGGGCCCTTGTCCTTGATGAAAGAACCTGAGGGTGAGGCAGAGAGAGGACGGGGATGTGTGGTGTGCTGTGAGAGAGACTAGAGGAGAATCATGGTGGCTTATTGTGTTTACATTTACAGTAAGTAAGTTAGCAGACAAGCAAGACTTACTGAAGAACTCCTGGTACTCTGAGGGAAGCACAAAAGGACTAAGGGACGATGTGGATGTTTTTAAAGCCGTGAGCCTGCTGCATCCGCTGGATGTTTTTATACAGCCGGTCTTTAAGCGTCAGTTCATATGACCTGGAAATGAACAGGGCCATTGACCTTTCAGCTCGAAATGCTTGAGTTCTCGACATCTTGGACGCTGAGAGAAATAAGACCTTGTACAAACACAATGGCAACGAGACTCCTGCATGACAGTTTGATTCATTTCATGTTTTAGAAAGGCACTGGTCCAAACAAAATGTACTTTACTGTGGAAGCCAATAAACACAAGCCCGATTTGAAGGGGTATAAAATGCTAAGCAGTGTGAACCTTTACATCAGGAAGTGTAGCAAGCCAATTGGACATAGTTCTATGTACAGTTGGACACACTGAGGTACCTAGGGAAGTGGTTGACCTTCTGGAAGTCTTGGAGGCTACGTAGGAGGTAAAGCTTGAGGTGATACCACGTCCACATGAGGTTGAAGTCATTACTGTTTAAATGGATTTGAAAATAGGACCTTCCAGTCAAGCTCAGATCTAAACGTTATGTACGTCAGACTACTTAAAGGAACTACTCACAGTAAGACCACACTATATGCAATGGCAGGGGAAATTGGGAAAAAAAATGGACACCAGTTAAAGGACATCATAACAGGAAAAATATAGCCTTGGTGCAAACATGAGGTTTACACAGTTGATTACCACCACATCACATCTGACAGCTTGATAAGGATGGATCTGAGGCTCAGATCCGATACTCAGCCGCTAATCTGCTGAAATATAGGCCTCTAACTTCAAATCATCTCAAAGGGAGGCCAGCTCACCAGCTATATTCATCACCATCATATTACTTTATATCTGTTTTGTTTTATTCCTACCCTTCTGTGCTCCTTTGTGAAGAGTCAGGTTTGGCATGGGCCTGCACTTCTATGAGAAAGCCAGATGTTTGCAATAGAGGGTTATTAAACTTTGGCTCTAGGGATGATGTGGCAGACACTAGCCTGCCTTTGATGATGGGTTTAGTGGGAGTCAAGAGGCATTGAAGTGAAATAAAAATTTACTTAATAGTAAGTGCTTGGATGGAGCGATAATGGCGAGTGGGCTCCCTTGTGAAACAGGATTAATGTTACAGTGGGCCAACTTTTTGTCCGTGGGTGCATTCCCATGCTTTGAGATAGGTAGTGTCAGTCAAACATCAGCCCTCTTATCCCCTTACAGCACAATATGTGCAAGTGAATCAGAATGAGACATTCTTTGAACATTTCATATAGTACCTCATGGAATCTATGATTGGTAAGCATGCCACGCACCAGCCAGCTCTCCGTGTGCACAATCTTGAAGGCCAGGTTGTACCGTTGTAAAGACAAAGTAGGAACATAACATTATCATTCAACAGGAATTAAGGAATAGGACAGAATAACAACAGAATTCTATACTCTCATATATTTTAGAATGTTTCTTATGGACCCCAGTACCTCCAACAGAACAGATGTTTTCATCCTTAGAGATGATGGCTTGAGCAAAGAACACCAGGACTGGGACCTTCCTGCTGAGGCCACTCCAGGCAATGCAAGGATGGTCTCTGATAAAACAGAAACATATCAATAAAGTATTCTTATTATTCTTTCATTGAGAGGCTCATGCAGGGTCAAGCAACACATTAGTAGTTTATTCTATTTTCACCCAATCTCATAGAGCCAAATCCCCAAAATAAGATAAATGGGTGACAAAACAGTCATAAAACTCCCATGAAAATAAGAGAAAAGCCTCTCAGACAGGGCATACAGATGTAGGATCTTAATTTGATCACTCTTTTGTAGCTGAGAATTTTCCTGCACAGCAGGAACACAAACTTGTAGTGTATTCAAGGTTTAAAAAAGGTTCTAAAGCTTGTAATTTCCACTTTCAAATATCCGACTTGATTTGCCCAACAAAACATGTATCAACCCCTACAAAAAATACATATATTCATTAAAATCCACATAATAATTCACATTTCCTGTTGCTACAGGATTATTTTCCTGCTGCAGTAAATTGGCTCAAATTAAGATCCTACATCTGTACCCTTAACCTAAAGCTGTATTACCTGTCTCGAAATGTTGAGTTTAAAATCCAAAATGATGCTACCCTTAGCTTACCTCAGGGTGTTGGAATGCAATCTGACAGGGTGTTTACTCTACCAGACCAGAGAAAGGTCGGGGCCTCACACAGTCTCATAGGTACTGCAAAATAACATACCTGTCAACTAACAAACACCCTGGTAACATTGCACTGAAAATATATGATAGTACCAGACACAGCCAGCATGTCTGTGGCCATGGTGGAGATAAGATGGCATGCTGATGGAGAAGAACTCTATCAGACGTGACCAAGGATGGGTGTGGTATGTAAATAATACCTGCTCTTGGCTCAGCTATCCAAAAATGTCAGCCAAAACAAAGCTCCCATCTAATATGATATCTAAAGTTCCAGAGTATTAGTCACTTAACACAAGGTCTAGTCCAGTAATACTGGGCTCTTGGAATACGCTTGTTAAAGATCTTGCAAGCTATGGTAATGTTTCTGTAATAAACATATGGATTACAGAGCTTGATATTCCTGTAAATTTGCCAGTGGCACACTGGGCCAACGCCAAGTCAAAAGCTCCATGACGTAATTTCAATAGAGGTGATTTTCTCTTTCATTTGCGGGCTGAGCAAGTAGCCGAACTTTAACTTGGCAATATCATATTTAAAATCAAATGTTATTTGTCACATTCGCTGAATAGAACAGGTGTAGACCTTACCGCGAAATGCTTAGTTTACAAGCCCTTAAACAACAATGCAGTTCAAGAAATAGAGTTAAGAAAATATTTACTAAAGTAAAAAAAATATATAAAAAAAATAACGAGGCTATATACAGGGGGTACCGGTCCCGAGTCAATGTAAGGGGGTACAGGTTAGCCATGGTCATTTTACATGTAGGCAGGGGTAAAGTGACTATGCATAGATAATAAACAGCGAGTAGCAGCAGCGTAAATAGTCCGGGTGGCCATTTGATTTTCATGCTCAATTGTTCAGCAGTTTTGTGGCTTGGGGGGTAGAAGCTGTTAAGGCGCCTTTTGGTCCTAAACTTGGCGCTCCGGTATCACTTGCCATAAGGTAGTGGAGAGAACAGTCTATGACTTGGGTGACTGGAGGGTTTGACCATTTTTGGGGCCTTCCTCTGACACCGCCTAGTATATAGGTATTGGACGGCAGGAAGCTTGGCCTCAGTGATGTACTGGGCCGTATGCAGTACCCTCAGTAGCGTCTTACGGTGAAATGCCAAATCTTTTCAGTCTCCTGAGGGGAAAAGGTGTTCTCGTCCCCTCTTCACGACTGTCTCGGTGTGTTTGGACCATGATAGTTCATTGGTGATGTGGACACCAAGGAACTTGAAGCTCTCGACCCACTCCACTACAGCCCTGTCAATGTTAATTGGGCCTGTTAGGCCCGCCTTTTCCTGTAGTCCACGATCAGCTCCTTTTTCTTGCTCACGTTGAGGGAGAGGTTGTTGTCCTGGCACCACACTGCCAGGTCTCTGACCTCCTCCCTATAGGCTGTCTCACCGTTATCAGTGATCAGGACTATCACTGTTGTGTCGTCAGCAAACTTAATGATGGTGTTGGAATCATGTTTGGCCACACAGTCGTGGGTGAACAGGGAGTACAGGAGGGGACTAAGCACGCACACCTGAGGGGCCCCACTTTTGAGGATCAGCGTGGCAGATGTGTTGTTGCCTACCCTTACCACCATCAGGAAGTTGGGGCGGCCCATCAGGGACCTTACCTAAGTGATGAGCTTTGTGGGCACTATGGTGTTGAACGCTGAGCTGTAGTCAATGAACAGCATTCTCACATAGGTGTTCCTTTTATCCAGGTGGGAAAGGGCAGTGTGGAGTGCGATTGCGTTTGCGTCATCTGTGGATCTGTTGGGGTGGTATGCGAATTGGAGTGGGTCTAGGGTTTCCGGGATGATGGTGCTGACATGAGCCATGACCAGCCTTTAAAAGCACTTCATGGCTACTGACGTGAACAGTATGGGGCTGTAATCATTTAGGCAGGTTACCTTCGCTTTCTTGGGCACAGGAACTATGGCGTTCTGCTTGAAACAAGTAGGTATTACAGACACGGTCAGGGAAAGGTTGAAAATGTCAGTGTAGACACTTGCCAGATGGCTCACGCATGCTTTGAGTACACGTCCTGATAATCAGTCTGGCCCCGCGGCTTTGTGACTGTTGATTTGTTTAAAGGTCTTGCTCACAATGGCTATGGAGAGCGTGATCACACAGTCGTCCAGAACCACTAGTGCTCTGATGCATGCTTCACTGTTGCTTGCCTCGAAGCGAGCATAAAAGGCATATTTACACTGATTCTTTGGAGTGTTAGAGACTAACAGGAGTGTGCAATCTCAAAAAAGGGTGTTATTTCTAGTGATTCTGAACAGTCAGAAGGCTACAGTTGTAGGGCCCGAACAAAACCATTTTGTTTTTTGCCAAATTCTATTTTCCACATAACGAACTAACAGCTTTGGAAATCTGTAGTTTTTCTCATCAATGATATAGCCTCCATTGAAAATAGCATTATTACAATATTTTTCTTCACTGGCCCAAGCAGGCCACGGCCACTGGCCCAAGCAGGCCTCCCAGGCCAGCCCTGTACTTTAGCTTGATTCTAAAATGGATTAAATAGATTTTCCCCTCATCAATCTATACACAATATCCCATAATGACAAAGTAAAAAATTAAAACTGAAATGGGATGGTGCCAGGTTTCCTCCAGATGTGATGCTTGGCATTCCGTCCAAAGAGTTCAATATTGGTTACATCAGAACAGAGAATCTTGTTTCTCATGGTCTAAGAGTCCTTTAGGTGCCTTTTGGAAAATTCCAAGCAGGCTGTCATTTGCTTTTACTGAGGAGTGTGTCATGACTGTCCTGACCAAGTCAGGTTACAGGAGACCACAACCCTACAGATTATCTCTCAACCCCAGCAGAGGAGGAGAGATCTAGGGGTCTGAAGATGCGGGAGGTTTTATGGCCCCTCACGGCCCTGGTAAATCTCAGGCCACAGACAAATTCCTTTGTCCCGTTTCTATGGAGAACCAGCCTCAGAACATTAAACATGAAATAAAGGGACTTTGGAACAATGGTTTCCGTCAGCCACAATGGTGGTCATGACGATAGATGGACTATGAAAATGTATGTCATTTTTGTTCTGTTATTAAAGGTTAATAGAGGACGTTATTACAAAAACATTGTAATGTGAAGGGTTTTCCTAGTATATGTTTGATGTTTATACATTGTACGTTGTATGGAAAATATCCAAATCAAAGAGAATGTTTTGGGGAAGATGAAATGTTAAATTAGTTGTCTAAAATGGGATTTGAGAAAAACCTAACCCTTGCCTCATTAACTTGGTACGCCCAGAGAATTGCCCTAAAGCCAGCTACGCCCACTTCTGACCCAAGGGTATAAAACCTGTGAGTATAGAATTTACAACAGGACTACGTGACCCCAGCTGCAGCAGGGTCTTAAAAAGTCAACAAACCCAGAACGCAATGCAAGTTTGAGGACAAAGAAATCCTTTTCTACACAAGCTACAGATGAGTAGCTGTGTCTAAGCGGGTGAATTCAAGTCGAACCACCTAGCCTCCATCTCCCATCGAATCGTGGTCTCTAAAGGGTTTCATTCCTATGCTGTGAGCTCTGAGCTACAGAGCTGTCGGTCCTCAGAAGACCCCTTCCAGAGAAAGGGGTGAGGGAACAGACTCCTAAGCCAAAAAGGACACTGACATCGGGAGGACGATCAGAGAGGTGCGCCGGAGTAGCGCGTCATCAAACAGCTGAAGGCCTACGCAGAGAATCCCCGGAAATCATTCCCACGTAATTACATCATTATATTCTGAACCATAAGAGCGGCAGTTTGAGACAAGGCTAGGGTTAGAATAGCATTGCTGACAAATTCACCCAAATGTATTTTTCTCTTGTGTACTTCTTTCTGTTCTCTCTCTTTTGAAATTCCCATTGTGGGTAACACGCGCCATAGTGTGTTGGCCCGTTATACTAAGTTCTAATCAATAGCCTATAATGTGTTTTGTCTATGTGTATCTTTTATCATCATTTTAGCTTTTTAGTAAATAAATATTAAATTAAGATTGGTGTGGTACGAATTCATTAGTGGGACCCGTGTCCATGCAGATTCACGCTCTATACGACATTCACAACAAGATTGTTCGAGGCAACTTGTTAATTAGCGGCTGTTGTAAAATCGATATTCTGATATTCTTTGAGTTAATTTGGGAAATAGAAACTCAATAAAAAACTAGTTTTCCCATGGTGCCCCAGGTTAATAATTGCTTGATTCAGTTAATCACATAATTCGATGAGCAACAGTCGTCACATTAACTAATACAACGTCACGACAAGTGGCTTCTGTCTGGCCACTCTTCCATAAAGGCCTGATTGGTAGAGTGCTGCAGAGATGGTTGTCCTTCTTGAAGGTTCTCCCATCTCCACAGAGTAACTCTGGAGCTCTGTTAGAGTGACCATCGGGTTCTTGGTCACCTTCCTGACCAAGGCCCTTCACCTGCAATTGCTCAGTTGCTCAGTTCGGCCAGCTCTAGGAAGAGTCTCAGTGGTTTCAAACTTCTTCCATTTAAGAATAATGGAGGCCACTGTGTTCTTGCGGACCTTCAATACTGCAGACATTCTTTGGTACCCTTCCCCAGATTGTACCTCAACACAATCTCAGCGCTCTACGGACAATTCCTTCGACCTCATGGCTTGGTTTCTGACATGCACTGTCAACTGTGGGACCTTATATAGACAGGTGTGTGCCTTTCCAAATCAAGTCCAAAACAAATTAATTTACCACAGGTGGACTCCATTCAAGTTGTAGAAACAGCTCAAGGATCATCAATGGAAACAGGGTTCACCTGAGCTTAATTTCGAGTCTCATAGCAAAGGGTCTGTATACTTCTGTTTTTATTTTTATAAAATTTGCAAACATTTCTAAAAACCTATTTTTGCTTTGTCATTAAAGGGTATTGTGTGTAGATTGATAAGGAAACATTTTTATTTAATCCATTTAAGAATAAGGCTACAAAATGTGGACTAAACATGCACTGTATGTTGAGCCCTGGACTGCTATGATACATTTACAGTAGCTGTGCTGCTAGACATCATGTGTCACTACAGAGGAGTGAGCTTTAATAAATCTAATTTATTTATAAAGCCTTTTTACATCAGCCAATGAAACCCAGCTTAAAACCCCAAACAGCAAGCAATGCAGAAGCACATGTCATAGTTGTAATAGTTAGGCTAGTGCCGTGGCAGCATCCTCACCAGTAATAACCCAGTATCTACCTAACATAGGCTCAAGACTCACACAGAGGTCAAACTCATTTCAATATTAAGCATGCAGTGCTTTTCTTCACAGATTCCATTACAGCTACATGCAAGTAATCTAAGGTGCACTGAAAGTGCATTCTAATTTGTTTCCAAAGAGTTTAGTCCTCTAATGACATTTGAATTCAGGAATAGATTAAGACTAGACCGTGAACTTCTTGGCCTAATCTACTGTGGAAGTACATGGTCTATTTAAAGACTACTGGAGGTGCCAGGCTATTTAAGTGCCAAATTCATCACATTTAAATACACCAAATAAACCAGGATTCATTTAGATTGCACTGTAAGCTCCAGTGAACTAACTTTACCCACATATTGATGCTTTACACAGTATATTTAGCTATAACTGTTCTTCATTAAGCATAATAAGGCAGTGTTACAGTGTTTATGACGGTTGCATAGAATTACAAATTAGAACTCTTAGAATTTAATAGGATCTCTGCGGTTTCCATTATGATCGAGTTTAAACATTGACATATATGTATTACTTATCCCAGTAATGTTGCTTTCTTCAACTAGAAGGACATGTAACCAACCCAATCAGAACCGCCACTTACTCTTGCTCGTCCTCTGAGGAGGACTCGGAATCCTCTTTATCCCTGCTGGCATTTCTACCACAGTGAAGAGGGAAGTACCTCCTGATTAAATCTGCTTTGAGTCAGGTATCGACCTGGGGTTATGACTGTGGTCATCTCCAGTTCTCACCGTCTACTGTTGAAATATCAGTCTAGTTAAAACATAGCATATTATTAATACTGAATAATAAATTGTCTGCAATATAGAGGAGCCATTTAATATAAATAATGTCCATGCATAAATTATGAGTCTGTCCATATCAGCGCTGCCCAGAAACAAACGTAATCATAGGAGGTCACACCATGCATTGAAAATGAAACATATTTTGCGTGTTGCTATGTTTTTTAATAACACTACCGGTCAACATTTTTAGTACTACTCACTCATTCAAGGGTTTTTCTTTATTTGTACTATTATCTGACCGCAAGGCACTACAGAGGTTAGTGCCTACGGCCCAGTACATCACTAGGGCTAAGCTGCCTGCCATCCTGGACCTCTACACCAGGCGGTGTCAGAGGAAGGCCCCAAAAATTGTCAAAGATCCCAGCCACCCCAGTCATAGACTGTTCTCTCTATTACAGCATGGCAAACGGTAACGGAGTGCCAAGTCTAGGACAAAAAGGGTTCTCAACAGTTTTCACCCCCAAGCCATAAGACTCCTGAACAGGTAATCAAATGGTTAACCAGGCCATTTGCATTGTGTGCCCCCCCTTTTACGCTGCTGCTACTCTCTGTTTATCACATATACATAGTCACTTTAACTATACATTCATGTACATACTACCTCAATTGGGCCGAACAACCAGTGCTCCCACACATTGGCTAACCGGGCTATCTGCATTGAGAAATGAAAGTCCATCATTACTTTAAGACATGAAGGTCAGTCAATACGGAACATTTCAGTGCAGTCACAAAAACCATCAAGCGCTATGATGAAACTGCCTCTCCTGAGGACCGCCACAGGAATGGAAGACTCAGAGTTACCTCTGCTGCAGAGGATAAGTTCATTAGAGTTACCAGCCTCAGAAATTGCAGCCCAAATAAATGCTTCACAAAGTTCAAGTAACAGACATCTCAACATCAACTGTTCAGAGGAGACTGTGTAAATCAGGCCTTCATGGTCGAATTGCTATAAAGAAACCACTACAAATAGGACACCAATAAGATGAACAGACTTGCTTGGACCAAGAAACACGATGTGGTGTGGAGTCCAAATTGGAGATGTTTGGTTCCAACCGCTGGGTCTTTCTGAGACGCAGTATGGGTGAACGGATGATCTCCGCATGTGTGGTTCCCACAGTAAAGCATGGAGGAGGAGGTGTTATGGTGTGGGGGTGCTTTGCTGGTGACACTGTCAGTGATTTTTATTTTTTTATTCAAGGCACACTTAACCAGTATTGCTACCACAGCATTCTGCATCGATACGCCATCCCATCTGGTTTTGGATTAGTGTGACTATCACTTGTTTTTCAACAGGACAATGACCCAACACACCTCCAGGCTGTGTAAGGGCTGTTTGACCAAGAAGGAGAGTGATGGAGTGCTGCATCAGATGACCTGGCCTCCACAACCACGCGACCTCAACCAAATTGAGATGGTTTGGTATGAGTCGAACCGCAGAGTGAAGGAAAAGCAGCCAACAAGTGCTCAGCATATGCCGGAACTCCTTCAAGACTGTTGGAAAAGCATTCCAGGTGAATCTGTTTGAGAGAATGCCAAGAATGTGCAAAGCCGTCATCAAGGCAAAGCGTGGCTATTTGAAGAATCTCAAATATAAAATATATTTTCATTTGTTTAACACTTTTTTGGTTACTACATGATTCCATATGTGTTATTTCATAGTTTTGATGTCTTCACTATTATTCTACAATGTAGAAAATAGAAAAAATAAAGAAAAACCCTTGAATGAGTAGGTGTTCTAAAACTTTTGACCGGTAGTTTATATATTACATTTGGAACTTTTTTAAATGTATTATTATTAACAACAAATCGATACAAAGAGTTAATGGGGAAAACAAGTATATATTAAGAATATACAAAGAATATCTGGGCGGACCTCCCAAGTGGCGCAGTGGTCTAAGGCACTGCATCACAGTGCTAGCTGTGCCACTAGAGATTCTGTCCAGGATTCTGTCTAAGTCCAGGCTCTGTGGCAGTCATGGGACGGCCCACAATTGGCCAAAATAATAATTATATTAATTACATAAAACATTTACTACTTATTTCTATCATAAATAAAGAATGCAAGCAGCACAGCTCTCCATAATAGTGTCAAATCTTAATAAATGTGTTCAATTATAAATCTACTGATGTCTTGCCACAGATTCCTTACATGAATACAATGCCAAAAAAGATGCAACACTGTTTCTGAGTGGTCATTGCAAAAGGTACAATTTGAATTAGTTTTTTTTGTTTCTTACTTCTTCATATAGTGGTTGGCAGGATAATATTTATGAATAATTTTAAAATAAACTTCCTTAATTTTGTTAATAAGTAGGTATGTGGGTGGCAACATCCAAACTCTTTTCCAATCTACCTCATCCCCATACGGTATTTATTTCGTTTTCTTGCTCCTTTGCACCCCAGTATCTCAACTTGCACATTCATCTTCTGCACATCCTACCATTCCAGTGTTTAATTGCTATATTGTAATTACTTTGCCACCAAGGCCTATTTATTGCCTTACCTCTATTATCCTACCTCATTTGCACATGCTGTATATAGATTTTTCTACTGTATTATTTATTGTATGTTTGTTTATTCCATGCGTAACTCTGTTGTTGTATGTGTCGAACTGCTTTGCTTTATCTTGGCCAGGTCGCAGTTGCAAATGAGAACTTGTTCTCAACTAGCCTACCTGGTTAAATAAAGGTGAAATACAAAATAAATCAACATTGTCTATCATAGTATTAAAACAATTGATGAAGTATCCACATATGTATGGTGTTTTTATAGTACATAGGTATATATATATATATATTACACACACACACCTACATGTCTTAATCACCAGCCAATCACTGGACTAAATGAAGCGAAGTCTCCATATAGTCGGGCCCGGTGCACCAGGAGAGCTAAATCGAGTGCGCCCAGTCGCAATTGTGGCTTGGGCTATAATGATTGGTGGAATGAGCAAAAGAAACGGAAGAAATTAACTTCTTATGGCTGCAGGGGCAGTATTGAGTTGCTTGGATGAAAGGTGCCCAGAGTAAACGGCCTGCTCCTCAGTCCCAGTTAGTAATATATGCATATTATTAGTAGTATTGGATAGAACACACTCTGAAGTTTCTAAAACTGTTTGAATGATGTCTGTGGGTATAACAGAACTCATATGGCAGGCAAAAACCTGAGAAGAAATCCAAACAGGAAGTGGGAAATCTGAGGTTGGTCGATTTTAAACCCAGCCCCTATTGAATACACAGTGAGAAATTGGTTGTGTTGCACTTCCTAAGGCTTCCACTAGATGTCAACTGTCTTTAGAAACTTGTTTGAGGATTCTACTGTGAAGTGGGACCGAATGAGAAGGGAATGAGTCAGGTCTGCCATGAGCTGACCATGCTCTGACCATGCGCGTTCACATGAGAGGGTTAGTGTTCCATCGCACTTCTGAAGACAATGGAATTCTCTGGTTGGAACATTATTCATGTTTTATGTTAAAATCATCCTAAAGATTGATTCCATACATTGTTTGACATGTTTCTACGGACAGGAATGGAACTTTTTGACATTTCGTCTGCAACTAGGGATCGCGCTTCATGACTTTGGATTTGTTTATGAAACGTGCTAACAAAAGTAGCTCTTTGGACATAAATGATGGACATTATTGAACTAAATCAAACATTTAATGTGGAACTGGGATTCCTGGGAGTGCAATTCTGATGAAGATCATCAAACGTAAGGGAATATTTATAATGCTATTTATGAATAATGTTGACTACCCAATATGGCGGATATCTTTTTGGCTGCTTTGTTGTCTGAAAGCTGTACTCAGATTATTGCATGGTTTGCTTTTTCCGTAAAGTTCTTTTGAAATCTGACACAGCGGTTGCATTAAGGAGAAGTATCTATATTTCCATATCTAACAATTGTATTTTCATCGACATTTATAATGAGTATTTCTGTAAAATGATGTGGCTCTCTGCAATATCACTGGATGTTTTTGGAACTAGTGAACGTAACGCGCCAATGTATACTGAGATCTTTTTATATAAATATGCACTTTATCGAACAAAACAGAAATGTATTGTGTAACATGAAGTCCTATGAGTGTCATCTGATGAAGATCATCAAAGGTTAGTGATTAATTTGATCTCTATTTGTGCTTTTTGTGACTCCTCTTGTTGGCTGGAAAAATGGCAGAATTTTTCTGTGACTTGGTAGTGACCTAACATAATCGTTTGTGGTGCTTTCGCTGTAAAGCCTATTTGAAATCGTACACTTTGGTGGGATTAACTGTCACGCCCTGACCTTAGTTATCTTTGTTTTCTTTATTATTTTGGTTAGGTCAGGGTGTGACAAGGGTGGTTGGTTTAGTTTTTGTATTGTCTAGGTGTTTTTGCCCTGTCTAGTGTTTTTTGTATATGGGGTTTGGGTATTGTCTAGGTAAATGTAGGTCTATGGTGGCCTGAATTGGTTCCCAATCAGAGACAGCTGTTTATCGTTGTCTCGGATTGGGGATCCTATTTAGGTTGACATTTTCCATTTGGGTTTTGTGGGTTATTGTCTATGTGTAGTTTCCTGTCAGCACTTGTGTTATATAGCTTCCAGGGCATTGTTTGTTTGTTTGTTTGTTTGTTTGTTTGTTTGTTTGTTTTAAAGAATTAAAGAATGTATGCTTATCACACTGCGCCTTGGTCTCATCGTTACAACGAACGTGACATTAACAACAAGATTACCTTTAAAATGGTGTAAGATGCATGTAATTTTAATTATTTCTGTTGTTTGGCACTTTGCACCTTCACTGGCTGTTGTCATATCAATCCCGGTAACGGGATTGCAGCCCTAAGAATTAAGAGAATGTTAGAGAAGCAATAGCTGTGCTGGAGTGCGATCATTATGGGTAACCATTCTGATGATATGGAGTGGGAGGATGAGGGGCAAGAATCTGAATGGTCTGTAGAGGAAAGACATAAGAAGAGAGATCATGATACTGAAAGCAACTGAGCGTCTAGTGTAGAAAGCAAAAATAGGGTCAAGGTAGGAAGCAAGAGCAATAATGTGTCGGAGTGGAAAGTTGTGATTGATGAGACCATAGGGCCTCATTTACACCCTACCTGACTAACCAATGCTGTAGAGAAAGAGAGAGATGGGTGAAGTTAAACTAGCCCGGTTAATTGGAAATGGTAGATTTCTAATATTTTGTGGTAGCCAGGCTCAGCAAGGGAAGATTCTGGAAATGGAAAAGCGTAATGTGAAGAAGATTAAGGCATGCACCTGGTGTTTTTGCTAGGTTGGGGGGGTCATCACTGTGTCACGCTGGATAATAATAGGAGACAAGCGCATACGTAATAGTTTTTTTTATTTCTCCACCCAAACAAAAGAGTGAGGTGTAAACCCCTAAACAATACATGGGACGAGACCCATAAAACATGTGCATAATAACACGTAGCATGGAAGCCGATACAACAGCACAGGTACTCACAAGACCAACGGACATGGTAACAACAACCGACAAGGACAACAGGGAACAGTGTGTGTGGGTTCTTGGTGTGTGTGTGTGTGTGAGTGAGTGAGTGAGTGAGTGAGTGAGTGAGTGAGTGAGTGAGTGAGTGAGTGAGTGAGTGAGTGTGTGAGTGAGAGATATACAGTATAGATTGGAATAGATATATATATATCCAAATCAGGGGGAATGGAACCAGGTGCGCATAATGAGACAAGACAGTCCGGGGTTGGTGGTAATGAATCCAGTTCAGTGACATCTAGAAGGTGCCGTTTTGTGTGGGAACACTAACTCTATTAATGTGTGTTTGTTTTGAAAATTATTTCTAGCGGATGTGAAAGATAGGTTCCTTATGTTTCCAAAACCGATGCATTTTCAACGTTCAGAGAGTCAGACCCTCCCATAACACACACAACTCCCCCGACCCGAAGATGCTATCATCAATAGGCGCAAAAGCAGTTAGTGTCTATGAATGGGGTACTGTAGAGTCTATCCATCCTTCATCCACAAAACGGCACCTCTGACCATTGGCATTATGGCACCTCTCATTGTGGCGAGAAAGTACTGCAGCTCTATAATCCCATCTGATCAAATAGTGAGCTTGTTTTGTTATAACCAGTAACAACACAGTGTTAGTAAATCATCAAACTACCAGGTACAGAATGTGCATCGCTCAACAACATTTTTCATCTGATATAATTTGCTCAGAGCTTGTGCTGCTGGTGTCTGTTATGCAGAGGAAACCCCATTCCATCCTCTCACCTCTCCAGGTTTCTCTATCATGGGAATGCTGATTGGGTTCCAGTGTGTTCCAGAGCCTCAGGAGGAGGTGGCTGCATGGCATAAGAAGCAGAACTGATTCCAAGCTACAGAAAACTTTTGTTATACATTGTGCCATTTAGCCCAGCAATAGAGAGAGCTGTGGGATAGTATGCTTCTTCTCTTGAATAATGAGTGGCCTATTTACTATACTGTATGTACACAAAGACAAGTCCAATAGCTTTAAGCTTTTAAGAGGGGGTATACAATAACTGGAATTTATTTTGCAGGTCATTTGTACCTGTCCTACGTGATTTGTACCTGTGCTAGGATATACTAGAGTTTGGCTACAGCTGTTTCACTCTTGCATGGACAATTGAACAGGGATTGTCGATCAATGTTTCAGCATGTACAGTAATGGTAGATAAATGTACAGTGATGATTTTATGTATATTAACAATGGTTTGATTAATGTGTGGTAGGGTTGACTGGATTTGGAATTGTTTTATGTAAATTAACAATTTGGTGTGAGTGCCATGTACAGTACTTGAATGGATTCTCTCAACATTGGGCCTTTGTCTTGATTTCTAAACTGCTCAGTGATGGTTTCTGTATGTTACTGGATTTTGTGTGTGGTATAACACATCCATTGATAAAATAACAGAGCATTTTAAAATGTTTTTTACATTTAGTTCACCAGATTACCATGTACAATTGTTCACACTGACAATTTGTCCAAACAACGTCTACAAACATTTTTACAAAACTATAATTACGTTGTTCATTACTGAGTATGAGAAATAGTAAAAAATTACATCACCATTTGATGTATATAAAATGATCCTTCAAAAAAAAAAGAAAGCTGATGAAACACTGCACTATGGAATTTCATCTTAAATCTCACTATTATCATTAAGTATGGCATGAAAGAGTTCTCAGTAACAAATGTACAGGCCAAAAGAATCATACATACAAAATACAACACTAGCCTACCTTGTGCAAAATGACAAATCCATTGGATCGTCTGTCTCGTCACGCTAATGATTTTGTGCTCACATTGTTATCATTGCGTTTTAGGCTCTAAAACAAGTCAATGCAGAGCATTAAATACAATAGTTATTCTAAGAATGTGGTTAAAGCAGGTTGATTCCTTCTGAGACATACTCAGGCACAGTATCAGCCCTATTCACCATTATCAGTAGTACCCACAAGTATCTCTGTAATCCTATTTGGCAGATAGCAATCTCAAAATCATGTTAAACCACTAGGTGAGTTGGCTTGACTGAACCTCTGAACAGACTGCCATTCAACTGAAACCACTGAGTCTGTAGTCTACCTTTAACTAGCATTCCAAAAATACAACAGTTACATTAATACATTTAGCAATGTTAAGTTTGGTTACGGTATAGTATTGGTCAAATGTCAGGAAACAAAAAGCACAATACTGCTCATATCAGGATGCACAGACATCAACATTTACATGATTTAGATTGGAGACAAAGGTAAACAAAATGAAAAGATGAACCATTCGTAGCGTACTCTCAAAAAGTGACACTTAAATATGAATTAACAGGTCATTAAACTTGAAATACTTCCGGTTGTGCTTGACAATCAAACTCGTTATCTGTCGAGGGAGAACATGTGAGGTTCCACGTGAGTTCCTCTGCATGGCTTGAGTAGATCTGGGGAGCCAGTTGTGCTAGGCAGTAGAAATAGCAGTCACTGGAACTAAAGCCAGAGCAGGGTGTCTATGCCCCAGCCTACAGTACATTCCTGGGCTCTGACTTCCTCAGAGGCGTCCTCCATGGCATAGTTTCAATTAAGTAGTAATTACATGTTCATCCAAATTCATCACTTGTGCATGTGCTCACCTTCACATTTGTAGAGGGAAAGCAGCATGCTTTTTACTGTTACGTACTGTATCTGTTTGTGTGTACATCCTTTGGTCATTTTCAAACATGTCAGTGTGTGCTGGGCTGTCTTCTCACACCTGTCCAACTGGAATTCTTCCTTATAACTTGACCTCCAGTGTAGCTGGCGGTGAGATGCCTTCCTGTTTCTGTCAAATCAAAACATTACTATTAGAAATCAGATTTTCCTCATGATGTTCCAATATTATATATTACTACATGTACTATGTTAAAACTTTAAATTGTGTTATTTCTATTGAGGTGGAGCTTACTAACAATGGAACATCTTATTGGGTCTCAATATTTATAAACTAAGCACATTTTATTTAACCCTTATTTTACCCTTATTTTACCAGGTAAGTTGACTGAGAACACATTCTCATTTACAGCAACGACCAGGGGAACAGTTACAGCCAATTGGAAGCTGGGGATGGTATGAGGGCCAGATTGGGAATTTATCCAGGACACCGGGATTAACACCCCTACTATTACGATAAGTGCCACAGTGACCACAGAGTCGGAACACATGTTTAACGTCCCATCCAAAAGCGTCACCGTACACAGGGCAATGTCCCCAATCACTGCACTGGGGGATTGGGATATATTTGTTTTAGACCAGGAAAAAGTGTCTCCTACTGGCCTTCCAACACCACTTCCAGTAGCATCTGGCCTACCATCCAGAGACCAACCAGGACCAACCCTGCTTAGCTTCATAGACAAGCCAGCAGTGGGATGCAGGGTGGTATGCTGATGGTGTAAATTAGACAAACAGGCACTTAAGTAACTTGGTTTCACTAGAATGTATTTAGGTTATCAAAACAATATGTGTTTTACAGGTAATGTATACACTTATGATTATCTTTCTCTGGAAAACAGAAAAAGCTGATTGATTCTTGTTGTAAGGTACCAAAACATTTTCTCAGGGGTTTATTAGCTAACACTTAAACAGGAAGTTAAAAGCTCTCTGCCACACATAAAATCATCACCATTTTGTTTTCCAACCAACTCATATAGTAGGGCTTTGCTTTGAGAAGGATGATCAACCGAAGGACAAATAGTTCAAAGCACTAATATTACACTCAAGCTGAAAGTAGCATACTTCAACAAAGCTTCGGCATGATCACTTCATTTCCAACAATATTTTACAGAACTTCAGTTCCTCAGTCACTGCTTAGCTGACAGAAAATGTGTCTTACTGATTATTGGAATTGAAGCACAGTACCCTATCCAGATATTAACTCCTAACCCTGCTTGGAGACTCCTTATGCTTGACCAATCCCTGTCATCTGCTTTGGCAAGTCCCACATGGCATTCTCAATCCAAGTTACTGCTCTTTTCACAGAAAGAGCAGGTGCCATGTCTTTCTTTACGACCTTTCACCCTGCTGAAGCGGGTTACAGGCTACAGCATTTAGAAAATGTTTAATGTGTAAAGATTGAGTGAATTTAGTGTTTTATGTCTTTATATTTCTATTGGAATTCTCAACACATCCCCAATAGGAGTGCTCTTTATGATTGCATTTTGTACTGTACAGCACTTTGCATGTGTGAAATAAGATTCAAAGACTTGATACCTGTACCTTGGCAGGTGTGTGTTTGGGTTTTAGTGAAGTTAATGTCAGGATTGCTGCTCCTGTGATCTGCTGGGTGTTGTGGCCCCGTAGTCCTGTATCCGAGACGGGGAGTCTGCAGCCTGGAACAACGACTAGGGAATCACGCACAAGAGGGGCAAGAGGGCTCCTCCACCATCCCTATCACCATAATCCCTCTGCCCTTTCCAGACCCTCCCATAACACCTTCTTTTAACTCCAGCAGTCCACCTGCCTCTAGAGAGAGCCTTCTCTTAATGAGGACTCTTCTGAGGATGGAAAGGATATGACATAAAGCTGGACTGGAATTGTAAAGGATTATGGATTAAACAGTCAAATTGTGCAATATGGTCTTTTGACTCTTCAGACGCTATAAAAAATGTTCTAAGATATATTTTCAACTAATACAATGCTACCTACTGTGACTAACAAGCATTCCATTTTCAACATTGAATTTAAAAAAATGGAGAGTATGGAATTCTTGAATTCTCTTGGCACTGTTACTGGAGACAAGGGACATTGCACTGGTTTTAAATATTAAGAGAAGTATTGATGGGATTATTGTAGTATTCCATAAATGAAGTGAGTAAAGCTCCCAACCTGCATTGAGATAAAATAAGTAATAATAATAGAAAGAATAGTCGCTGAGCAGAGGGGATTTGTTAGGCATGATAGTCTTGTTAATGATTTAAAGTTGACCTTCAACAGCTGAACATCACTGGCCAATGGTGAGTTGAACCTGAAGTTAATTATGAATCTATTATATGATTAAAGCAAAAAAAAAACAGAATTACATTATCTTGCATGAGCAAGCCATTGGTATATGATTTATTTTTGCTGCCAAGTGAGAGTAATTGAAAAAGTAAATGTGATGTATTTTTTACTATAGCCTATTGTACACTCTTATGATGAATATACTCCTGAGTGGCGCAGCGGTCTAAGGCACTGCATCTCAGTGCTAGAGGTGTCACTATAGACCCTGGTTTGATCCCGGGATGTATCACAACCGGCCGTGATCGGCAGTCCCATAGGGCGATGCACAATTGGCCCAGCGTCGTCCAGGTTAGGGGAGGGTTTGGCCGGGGTAGGCAGTCATGGTAAAATACGAATTTGTTCTTAACTGACTTGCCTAGTTAAATAAAAGGTGGCTGGATCATTGTAGTTCTATACTCCAGATAAACCACAATGATATTTCACCCTGATATTGTGTGATACCTGTAGATTCCTACAACTCTGCAGCCATAATAATCTGTGACAAAAGGTACAGTATCTTTGTCATGCATGTTGCATGTCGAACGAAACAGAAACTTCTCAAGCATGTTTTTGTATCAAACACCAGCAAGGCATGTAATCAAATACAGCTAATCGGAGAGCTGACAGCGGGTGCAAAGTCATGTTTCAGAGAGCTGACGGCGGGTGCAAAGTCATGTTTCAGAGAGCTGACGGCAGGTGCAAAGTCATGTTTTCAGAGAGCTGACAGCGGGTGCAGAGTCATGTTTCAGAGAGCTGACAGCGGGTGCAAAGTCATGTTTTCAGAGAGCTGACGGCGGGTGCAAAGTCATGTTTCAGAGAGCTGAGGCGGGTGCAAAGTCATGTTTTCAGAGAGCTGACAGCGGGTGCAGAGTCATGTTTCAGAGAGCTGACAGCGGGTGCAAAGTCATGTTTTCAGAGAGCTGACAGCGGGTGCAAAGTCATGTTTCAGAGAGCTGACAGCGGGTGCAGAGTCATGTTTTCAGAGAGCTGACAGCGGGTGCAAAGTCATGTTTTCAGAGAGCTGACAGCGGGTGCAAAGTCATGTTTCAGAGAGCTGACAGCGGGTGCAGAGTCATGTTTTCAGAGAGCTGACAGCGGGTGCATGTTTCATGTTTTCATGTTTTCAGAGCTGACAGCGGGTGCAGAGTCATGTTTTCAGAGAGCTGACAGCGGGTGCAGAGTCATGTTTTCAGAGAGCTGACAGCGGGTGCAGAGTCATGTTTTCAGAGAGCTGACAGCGGGTGCAGAGTCATGTTTTCAGAGAGCTGACAGCGGGTGCAGAGTCATGTTTTCAGAGAGCTGACAGCGGGTGCAGAGTCATGTTTTCAGAGAGCTGACAGCGGGTGCAGAGTCATGTTTTCAGAGAGCTGACAGCGGGTGCAAAGTCATGTTTTCAGAAACAGCTGGGTTGTTTTCAGAGAGCTGAGGAAAAGCACGGTGGTGTCTGACGCTTGTGACCCCTGTGTCCACTCCACAGCAAACAAGAGGAACCCACACCAGAGAAGCAGCCAGACAGCCAGCATAGTCCATTGAATGGAGCATCAGCCAGGGGCAGTATCCAACCAATCACATCCCTTTTAACTGGAAGGCAGAGATCCTACCGCTGACACCAAATAGCAGAAACAGATATACTTACACTTGCCGCCTGTGTCTCAGCCAGATGGTTGGCCTTTTGCCGTCGGAGGTCAGACTTGATGAATGCTGTGACATATAGATGAGAGCGGTAAGGCACTACTCAGAAACATATTCAGAAATGCATGGGTCATATATAGTATTGATGTTCAGGAATGTATAGCCTCGGAAACTATGTGGGAAATGTACTACTGTATGTAGAAAATGTGTTAACGTTTTCCTGTGAAGAGAAATCATGGTCACTATGACCCACTAGAGGGCATCATTACTCCAGGATGAATCCTAGATAGGGCTATTACACAAAATCTGTGCAACTGACTGCGATTATCTGAGGAGTCATGCGTTCCTACAGCCCCATATAATGTGGATCACATAACAGGACACTGTGCTTCACTATAACAATGAGTCCAAAGTTCAATCTACCGTAAAGCTGTTCTGTTATTGCAAAATAGGGCTATAATGTGTGTAGGGGTTAAGCAAACTACCTGTCATAATAGTGCCTATGAGGAGGAAGGCACAGAGAAAGATGTTCCCAGCGAACGTTCCAAAGTGCTCTATGATCTTCCCTTGACCGATGGTAAATATGATCCCAAATATCTGGAAGAATAAGGGGAGTGAACATGAGAGTTGATCATCTCTAAACACAATCAAGTTTCAAGTTTTAATGTCACATGCACAAGTACAGTGAAATGCCTTTCTTGCAAACTCAAGCCCAACAATGTAATACTAAAAATAACAAGGTTGAACAAAAAAAATAACACGAGTCAGTTCCAGTACCATATTTACAATGTGCAGGGATACTGGATGGATAGAGGTAGATATGTATAGGGGTAAGGTGAGGTGACTAGGCATCAGGATATATGATAAACAGAGTAACAGCAGCATATCTGATGAGTGTATGTGAGTGGGTGTGTAGAGTTGGTATGAAATGTAAAGGTATGTGCATATTATGGAGAGAGCGTATGTGTGTTGAAGTATCAGTGTGCATAGTGTGTAGGACCCTGTGAACGTGCATAGAGAGTGCAAAAATAAGAATAAAATACGAAGGTCAACTCAGATGTTATGTGTAACCATTTTGTTAGCTATTTAGTTAGCTATTTAGTTAGCTATTTAGCCTTATAGCTTGGGGATAGAAGCTGTTCAGGAGCCTGTTGGTGTCAGACTTAATGCACCGGTACAGCTTGCTGTGCGGAAGCAGAGAGAACCTTCTATGGCTTGGGTGGTTGGAGTCTAACTTTTTTCCGGGCCTTCCTTTCACACAGCCTGATATAGAGGTCCTGGATGGCAGGGAGTTCGGCCCCAGTAATGTACTGGGTTGTCCATGCGGTCGAGGGCGGTGCTATTGCCATACCAAGCTGTGATACAGCCAGTCAAGATGCTCTCAATGGTACAGCTGTAGAACTTTGAAGATTTGAGGGTCCATGCCGCGCATTCTTCACAACTGTGTGTGGACCATTTTAAGTTTAGTGATTTGGACACTTTAAGCTCTCGATCTGCTCCACTGCAGCCCCATTGAGGTGGGTTACAGACTGGACTCACGTCGGCCTTGGAGAGCGAGACCACCTAATCTTCTGGGTCGGGGGCAGCCCTCACACCCGGGACTATGTTGTTATTGTCAACGCGTGCATAAAATGCATTAAGTTCATACATAGACTTCATGCATACAACAAACATAGATGTACTATTTCAATGGTGAATATTATCCCAAAGTATGATCCCTGTTACCTGAGCTGAACAGTTGAGCAGGCCTGAGGAGGTGCCCTCACACTCTGGGAAGGTCAGCTCCACAGCAAACTCAAAGCCAAGCGGCAGGTACCCGGTCATGAAGAACCTGAAGACATGAGGTTTTCCAGTGTTGTTTTTAGTCAAACTAAAGAGCAGCACTTAACATTTCATGCCTTCTGAGAGAAATAAAAAAATCTACTCCACAGCCAAATCTCCTCTGAGGGCATTTCTCTAGCAGACCCTTTAAAACCTTCAGCTCTTGTTCATCTCCTTTATACATCAGTTAACAAATAATAAAATACTTATTCAACTCCAGAGGAAAATAATTAATGTTGCACATAATCATGGGCTTGTCTCCCACTACACTTGACCTTAAACAGTCTTAACTACTGAGCATTTTAAGATATTGTCTGCCTTTTCCCACAGAGTGGCTGTTTAAAGAGCAAGGAGGCAGTTTGCAATGTAAATAGCATGCAGTGCTCCTGCGGTGTGACCAGGGCAGGAAACCTAGTCCACCCCACATTACAACTGACATGCTAAAGGTGGAATAGCTAGCAAATGCAAATCATTCACAAACATCATTGTGTATGGTCACAGTGTTTGTTCACTCTTACCCAAGAGCCCCCGATGTTACAAACACCACCCATAGGTGGCCTAAGTTGAGGGTGAAGGCATAGACCACCATTCCCACGAAGGACAGAAGATATACAGCCAGGGTAGTCTGTCTGGGGAGAGAGGAAAATAATCATATATGTTTGTTTTTCCTGGATTTTGCCTGTATGAAATGTACTGTATGCTTGTGTAAATACAAATGTACTAACTATATTTTAATAAGCAGTTTGATTTGCTGCATTGCTCACGGACACGTCAACATTGCTGCATATCCCACATGGGATTTGAATGAGTCTGCAATGTATTCATCTTATCTGGATATTGCTTTTACATAAGCTTCACAACGCACTTCAGAAAAGTCCCAGTCCTCCTCCTCTGTGGTAGGCCTACATACAGCACCAGTAACCTGTCCAGGTTCTGAACTAGCATGCATAACTGTTCAGTAAGGCTGGCTGTGGCTCCACTGTCAACCCCTCCAATCCCATCCTCTATGAGAGGAAAAACAAGATTCCTGACCATCTAAGACCCCCTTATTAAAACTGGCACATTCTGGCCTACACCAACAGGCTTACTATGGTGAAGCTCTTCCTGTACAACCACGCATGAAACATTGCTCCACTCAGCTATTGTTGTTAATACAACTTCGTCCTTTGTCTCTCACACACATGGAGGTATGAGGAAGGGAGCATCAATAACAGAAATCTGGGTTGACTGCTTTGGCTCGATTTATTCAGATGTCATGTGAAGAATTTGGGGAAACAATTTTCACCCTCATAACATGTGTTATATATCCCTTTCATACTAAGATGAAAAGTTGCCAACTTTACCGTCAACTTCTATCACATTTTCTTTATATTTGAAAGGTATTGAGGTAACAAAGCCTGTACTTTTATTTCCACCAACCAAGGTAGTTCATGATCAGGTCAGGTGTTTGATGAATGGCTGCTCTGTGGTGAGAAACAACAACCTGTGTTATTTGACCAAAACAAATAGAAAGGAGATTTAAACGGAATTGGACATTGTCTGCGCAGATGTCTGAATGACTACATTAATAACCTCTACAGATGTAGTATCTTAATTTGATCACTATTTTGTTACTGAGAATTTTCCTACACAGCAGGAATTGTGAACTTGTAGTGTATTCAAGGTTTAAAAAGGCTTCTAAAGATTGTAATTTCCACTTTAAAATGTCAGCCACTGTTCCCCGGAATCCGATGACGTGGATGTCGATTAAGACAGCCCCCGGCACCTTTCTGATTCAGTCAAATGGGGTTAAATGCGGAAGACACATTTCAGTTGAATGCATTCAGTTGTACAACTGACTAGGTATCCCCCTTTCCCTTAAGATCTACATCTGTATATAGATGTATTTAAAAGGATAGAGACTTCCTCTCTGGCACCATTAACTATGGAGCCTCAATTCCAACAGGCCAGTACTTCAGCTGAGAGGATTCATAGATAAAACTTGTCAGCTTGGATATGCAGGGAGAGGCATCAGATACAACGCTTAGTTCCTCCAGAACCTCAATGGTTTCCACTTCCAACAAAAATAACTAATCTGCCTAGACGCCTGCCTTTGAATGAGAGCTTTAAAAGACATTCATGTAGAAAGTGACTCCACTAGAGTGGCTAATGAGAGAAGCAAGAGCCCAGCCCATCCAAGGTCATATTTGGTTTACTGTTTTCATAGCCCGGAGTTCAAGAGTGTAACACAACATTACTGATTGTTACCTTGTCAACCTATGCTATGGATCGTTTCTTTAATGAAGGATATGATTGAGATGTTAGATGTAGAGTAAGATTAAGTAGATACAGTGAATCTGGCTACTGTATGCACTAGTCTTTATCTGTACACAATAGTTATCTGTACGCAAGGCAAATCACATTTTAATCATTAATTAAAAAGGGCAAAGGTTCTCAAAGAGATGAGAAGTGGGACCTTAACAGCTCTTATCTTATTAACTGACTCATCAGCAGTTACTGGACCTCTTCCAACACGGAGCTTGACTGACTTGATCAGAGAGCGTGACGAAAAAGCTTGAGAGGATTATAAAGCCAATTACTGGGAATTTTCTGGTGTCATCAGACAAAAGATTAGCCAGTAGCCTTGTCAGCAGCCAGTTACAGCCACACTATTACAATGCGTATGTGTCTAAGTTGGGGAATGTGTATGTAACCTTATTTAGTTCATTAGTACTAAGGAAGGGCCACTGAGCCCTGGGCATAAGTGGTCGCTTAGGGCCACGTGGCCACTAGAGGGTCCCTAACCAAATCGTTTTAGTTTTTTTAGGGACTCAGTCAGGGTCTCTACTTACTGTTACTAGAATACACAAAGTGCAATTTCGAAATGTGGTTGTGCATCAGCAGTTTTTATCTTGTTATTTCAGTCACTCAATAGCCATTGCAGAGAAAATCATTTGATTGGCACGTTTGTCTTGCCAGCTATCTAATAATCATGGCCTTATACCAGGGCACATGCCCAGGAGCCCTGTCCTCCAGGGGGCCCACATTGATTTTGTTCGTCACTCTCACTCAAGATATAATTGTATCATGGCATAAGTCATGGCAAAATGGGTATAACTGCAGGAATTAGCATGTATAATGCTACATGCAATAACGTGTATTTTTAGTAAAGTATTGTGTACTCTCAAGTGTTCCTAAGTGTTCCTAAGAGTATCTTACTTGTAGGTTTTGGTCTTGTCCAACCAGATCCCACATATGAGGGACCCCACCATCCCTGCAATGACAATGGTGAGGCCAATTCTTCCAGCATTCACCTCTTCACCCTGTGGAGGTTAAAATGACTGAATTGGTCTTTCTGCAGTCAAATTGGACATCCTGACCCTCTCACGCTTTTCAGTTATCTTACCTGGGGTGAGCCTACTTGCTACTAGAACTTGATACTAGTTCTCTTATACCTCAGTCATCTTTTTCGGGGCTATAGAATTGTGTCTTTAGTCTAGAAAATACCCTTAATTATAGACTACACAGTTAAATGTTTTACTTATTGGGGAGGTAACATCTCAAGATCTTCTTTGAATACAGTAAGTGAGGATATAACTGAAGGGCATGACCACAGAGGGACTTATGCAGACTACAGTAGGTTGGTTTTGTTGTGATAAGATTCAGGTGAGACTTACTGGATAATGCTCAATAATCATCCGGTTCAGCAGTGTGGAAACAGCATAGAAACAACCGACATTCAGCCCTGCAGAAAACATAAGGAAACATGTTAGTTTTGTTTCTGCACTCTGAGACAGAGCTGTATTTTAAAGGAGCTCTAGTCTGCAGAGAAGCAGGTCTTTATTTAGTCTGAGGCCTGCAGGGAAAGCAGGGGGATCCAGATGGGACACTGTATTTGGGTTTCACTGGCCCTGTCCTAATGGAACCCATACCTGGCCCTTAGCCAGTCTACTACTACAAAGGAGAGAATATTTGACTTTGACATAAATGGTGGTGTGTCACTCAATATTTAATTGGTTTGGACAGCTTTGCCCTTAAGGTTTGTTGTCTTGTTCCTGAAAATCCGTATTTGCCACATCAAAGGGTAAACAATGTTAACATCAAATAACATTTTAAAAAAGTAAAACGTCATATTTCCAAACAGCTAAAGGGCATGACATATGTACTAGTTCAACTCTAGCATTTATTTAATTGTTTTCTTGAGATGGCACAGCCAAGGCAGACAATAATTCAGTGAAAATTTAATCAGGCTAAGCTGACCCGAGGCAATACTTTTATGGACTAGTAACCCTACCATTGCAAATATTCAATAAGTTAACAATTAACTACAAGGGCTGTGAGCTTTCAACCCTAAGAATCTGACAATCAACCTAAAATCCTCAAAAATACCGTTTGATGTACAAATATGTACAGTGTGCTGGATACAAAAACATAATGAGAGATATATTCACATCTCTAAGCACAAACTGATAGTGACCTATTGATCTGGCTTTAAGACCCTAACAGATGTTTTCTTCAGATGGTTATACTCTGATGTTGTGTACATGTTTTCAATCACCTGTCACTGTGATGATGCAACAGCATCCACGTTGTTCATATTTACGTTTGTGAGTTCACCTTACTTGAACTCATTCAGGGGACACACAGTAGAGACTGCAGGATAATGCACAGTGTACTTCGAATAGGGGCGATTCTGCTGTGAGGCCATGTGTGTGTGTTTATGAGATGAGGTCTGGGGCATCACCAATACAACAAGCTTTGATCTGGCCAGCCGTATGTAACTTCTGTTTTCTCAAATAATAGGAGTACAAACATGCTGGTAGACATGGGTGTGGTTTGAGAGTGATTGAGGGTGAATACGACCCACCATAGCTGATGACGAGGAGCATGAAGGGTAGGTTACGCAGCAGTCTCAGGATAGAGGCCACGTAGGAGTACTCTTCTGGAGGGATGCTCCTGGCCTGGACCTGAGCCAGGGTGGGAGGGATTTCCGGCTTCTCTTGGAACACTGTTGAACACAGAAACAGAACCGGTAATAAGTCATAATGCTGATATACTGTAGAGTAGAAGTTTGTATGCAATTCCCGTAACACTGGACCATTCATTCCTATACAGATATTTGACAAACACCAATCATAGACACACCTAAATGTGTGTTCTCAACATACATTATCTAGACGCACCCAAAATATATTAGAAAAGGGTTGGATGTAGATTCTGAAGTTGCACATCTGTCAGAGCCCTTTAAAAGACCATGTTAAAATTGGATCCAACCACAAGCCAATCCTCCCCCTCGTTTCTCCTCCCAAGAAAAACTAGCAGCAGTCACTCAAATAAGCTGGTGATAGCAACAAATTAGTGAAAGGCCAATGGCCATCCCATGACTTCTAACATCCCTCCATCTGTGCTTCTATCAATCAACACAGACACCTGAGCTCAGTAGGAGTTAGGGCAGTCACATAGCTTTGGGGGACTATAGGACAGGAGGGGCCAAAGTTACATCCAGCTAGTTCAGTACAACGCAGCCAAGGAAACACACCAGGCCTATCGCTAAAAGAGCAAGAGAGAAAGAGAGAGAAAGAAAGATGCGTGTCTGAGAATTTGCCTGAAGACTGGAGAGATGAAATGCACCAGTAACTGTTTGCCCTATCAGGGCCCCCTCTCTTCCTCCATGCCCCTGGTGTGCAGTGAGTGAGTCAGTCAGTCAGTGATTCAACAATAGTCACGCTGGAGAGTCCAGCTCCAACGTTCAGTCTGAGAAGTGGAGGAGAGATCAGCTCACTGGGGTAGGAGTTCATAGAGTAGACCCACACACCAACTAGCTTCTACTCCACCTATCTGTACAGCTAACAGAGGGCTTCAATAGGCTTCAAATATCTTACACCACCGGGTTAACAGAGGGCTTCAATAGGCTTCAAATATCTTACACCACCGGGTTAACAGAGGCTTCAATAGACTTCAAATATCTTACAGTACCAGGCTAACAGACGGCTTCAATAGGCTTCAAATATCTTACACCACCGGGTTAACAGAGGGCTTCAATAGACTTCAAATATCTTACAGCACCGGGCTAACAGACGGCTTCAATAGGCTTCAAATATCTTACACCACCGGGTTAACAGACGGCTTCAATAGGCTTCAAATATCTTACAGTACCAGGCTAACAGACGGCTTCAATAGGCTTCAAATATCTTACAGTACCAGGCTAACAGACGGCTTCAATAGGCTTAAAATATTTTACAGTACCAGGCTAACAGACGGCTTCAATAGGCTTCAAATAACTTACAGCACCGGGCTAACTGACGGCTTCAATAGGCTTCAAATAACTTACAGCACCGGGCTAACTGACGGCTTCAATAGGCTTCAAATATCTTACAGCACCGGGCTAACAGACGGCTTCAATAGGCGTCAGATATCTTAACCCAGCTAACAGAGGGCTTCAATTACTTCAAATAACTTACAGCACCGGGCTAACTGACGGCTTCAATAGGCTTCAAATATCTTACAGTACCAGGCTAACTGACGGCTTCAATAGGCTTCAAATAACTTACAGCACCGGGCTAACTGACGGCTTCAATAGGCTTCAAATAACTTACAGCACCGGGCTAACAGACGGCTTCAATAGGCGTCAGATATCTTACAGCACCCAGCTAACAGAGGGCTTCAATAGGCTTCAAATATCTTACAGCACCGGGCTAACAGACGGCTTCAATAGGCGTCAGATATCTTACAGCACCCAGCTAACAGAGGGCTTCAATAGGCTTCAAATAACTTACAGCACCGGGCTAACTGACGGCTTCAATAGGCTTCAAATATCTTACAGTACCAGGCTAACTGACGGCTTCAATAGGCTTCAAATAACTTACAGCACCGGGCTAACAGACGGCTTCAATAGGCGTCAGATATCTTACAGCACCCAGCTAACAGAGGGCTTCAATAGGCTTCAAATATCTTACAGCACCGGGCTAACAGACGGCTTCAATAGGCGTCAGATATCTTACAGCACCCAGCTAACAGAGGGCTTCAATAGGCTTCAGGGCTAACTGGCGGCTTCAATAGGCTTCAAATATCTTACAGTACCGGGCTAACTGACGGCTTCAATAGGCACCGGGCTAACTGACAATAGGCTTCAAATAACTTACAGCACCGGGCTAACAGACGGCTTCAATAGGCGTCAGATATCTTACAGCACCCAGCTAACAGAGGGCTTCAATAGGCTTCAAATATCTTACAGCACCGGGCTAACAAAGGGCTTCAATAGGCTTCAAATATCTTACAGCACCGGGCTAACAAAGGGCTTCAATAGGCTTCAAATATCTTACAGCACCGGGCTAACAGAGGGCTTCAATAGGCGTCAGATATCTTACAGCACCCAGCTAACAGAGGGCTTCAATAGGCGTCAGATATCTTACAGCACCCAGCTAACAGAGGGCTTCAATAGGCTTCAAATATCTTACAGCACCCAGCTAACAGAGGGCTTCAATAGGCGTCAGATATCTTACAGCATTCAGCTAACAGAGGGCTTCAATAGGCTTCAAATATCTTACAGCACCCAGCTAACAGAGGGCATTCAAATATCTTACAGCACCCAGCTAACAGAGGGCTTCAATAGGCTTCAAATATCTTACAGCACCCAGCTAACAGAGGGCTTCAATAGGCGTCTTACAGCACTCAGCTAACAGAGGGCTTCAATAGGCGTCAGATACCCAGCTAACAGAGGGCTTCAATAGGCTTCAAATATCTTACAGCACCCAGCTAACAGAGGGCTTCAATAGGCGTCAGATATCTTACAGCACCCAGCTAACAGAGGGCTTCAATAGGCTCAGATATCTTACAGCACCCAGCTATTCAATAGGCTTAAATATCTTACAGCACCGGGCTAACAAAGGGCTTCAATAGGCTTAAAATATCTTACAGCACCGAACAGGGGCTTCAATAGGCGTCAGATATCTTACAGCACCCAGCTAACAGAGGGCTTCAATAGGCTTCAAATATCTTACAGCACCCAGCTAACAGAGGGCTTCAATAGGCTTCAAATATCTTACAGCACCCAGCTAACAGAGGGCTTCAATAGGCTTCAAATATCTTACAGCACCCAGCTAACAGAGGGCTTCAATAGGCTTCAAATATCTTACAGCACCCAGCTAACAGAGGGCTTCAATAGGCGTCAGATATCTTACAGCACTCAGCTAACAGAGGGCTTCAATAGGCGTCAGATATCTTACAGCACCCAGCTAACAGAGGGCTTCAATAGGCTTCAAATATCTTACAGCACCCAGCTAACAGAGGGCTTCAATAGGCGTCAGATATCTTACAGCACCCAGCTAACAAAGGGCTTCAATAGGCTTCAAATATCTTACAGCACCGGGCTAACAAAGGGCTTCAATAGGCTTAAAATATCTTACAGCACCGGGCTAACAGAGGGCTTCAATAGGCGTCAGATATCTTACAGCACCCAGCTAACAGAGGGCTTCAATAGGCTTCAAATATCTTACAGCACCCAGCTAACAGAGGGCTTCAATAGGCTTCAAATATCTTACAGCACCCAGCTAACAGAGGGCTTCAATAGGCTTCAAATATCTTACAGCACCCAGCTAACAGAGGGCTTCAATAGGCTTCAAATATCTTACAGCACCCAGCTAACAGAGGGCTTCAATAGGCGTCAGATATCTTACAGCACCGGGCTAACAAAGGGCTTCAATAGGCTTCAAATATCTTACAGCACCCAGCTAACAGAGGGCTTCAATAGGCGTCGGATATCTTACAGCACCCAGCTAACAGAGGGCTTCAATAGGCTTCAAATATCTTACAGCACCGGGCTAACAGAGGGCTTCAATAGGCTTCAAATATCTTACAGCACTCAGCTAACAGAGGGCTTCAATAGGCTTCAAATATCTTACAGCACCGGGCTAACAGAGGGGCTTCAAATAGCACCGGGCTAACAGAGGGCTTCAATAGGCTTCAAATATCTTACAGCACCCAGCTAACAGACGGCTTCAATAGGCTTCAAATATCTTACAGCACCGGGCTAACAAAGGGCTTCAATAGACTTCAAATATCTTACAGCACCGGGCTAACAGAGGGCTTCAATAGGCTTCAAATATCTTACAGCACCCAGCTAACAGAGGGCTTCAATAGGCTTCAAATATCTTACAGCACCCAGCTAACAGAGGGCTTCAATAGGTATCATATATCTTACAGCACCCAGCTAACAGAGGGCTTCAATAGGTATCAGATATCTTACAGCACCCAGTTAACAGAGGGCTTCAATAGGCGTCAGATATCTTACAGCACCCAGCTAACAGAGGGCTTCAATAGGCGTCAGATATCTTACAGCACCCAGCTAACAGAGGGCTTCAATAGGTATCAGATATCTTACAGCACCCAGCTAACAGAGGGCTTCAATAGGCGTCAGATATCTTACAGCACCCAGTTAACAGAGGGCTTCAATAGGCGTCAGATATCTTACAGCACCCAGCTAACAGAGGGCTTCAATAGGCGTCAGATATCTTACAGCACCCAGTTAACAGAGGGCTTCAATAGGCGTCAGATATCTTACAGCACCCAGTTAACAGAGGGCTTCAATAGGCGTCAGATATCTTACAGCACCCAGCTAACAGAGGGCTTCAATAGGCGTCAGATATCTTACAGCACCCAGCTAACAGAGGGCTTCAATAGGCATCAGATATCTTACAGCACCCAGCTAACAGAATAGGGTCAGATATCTTACAGCACTCAGCTAACAGAGGGCTTCAATAGGTATCAGATATCTTACAGCACCCAGCTAACAGAGGGCTTCAATAGGTATCAGATATCTTACAGCACCCAGCTAACAGAGGGCTTCAATAGGTATCAGATATCTTACAGCACCCAGCTAACAGAGGGCTTCAATAGGCGTCAGATATCTTACAGCACCCAGCTAACAGAGGGCTTCAATAGGCGTCAGATATCTTACAGCACTCAGCTAACAGAGGGCTTCAATAGGCGTCAGATATCTTACAGCACCCAGCTAACAGAGGGCTTCAATAGGCGTCAGATATCTTACAGCACCCAGTTAACAGAGGGCTTCAATAGGCGTCAGATATCTTACAGCACCCAGCTAACAGAGGGCATCAATAGGTATCAGATATCTTACAGCACCCAGCTAACAGAGGGCTTCAATAGGCGTCAGATATCTTACAGCACCCAGCTAACAGAGGGCTTCAATGGGCGTCAGATATCTTACAGCACCCAGCTAACAGAGGGCTTCAATAGGCGTCAGATATCTTACAGCACCCAGCTAACAGAGGGCTTCAATAGGCGTCAGATATCTTACAGCACCCAGCTAACAGAGGGCTTCAATAGGTATCAGATACTGTAGATACCGTACCAAGAGAGGCATAGGTTGTCTCTGAATTTTCTTGGAAGATTATCTGGTTTACTGATCCAGAACTAGAGGGCTACAGGCTGTAAACATGCTTATGTTTTCCCACAGAGCAGTCTGGGGAGATAGAAAGGGCCTTGTCTTATCCTGTGTTCAGTTTGATCAATTCGTTAAGTCGCTACTCAATACTATCTGCTGACACCGGAGGAGAGTTTCATTTCCCAATAGTCAAGGAAAGATAAATAATGGCAGGTCAGGCAGTGAATCCCCGTTCTTCATCTAAGGCTAGGTTCCATGTGGGAAGCCATGTGGGAAGCCCCAAAACAGAAGTGGGATGACCTGGTTTGTGTGATGAAATAAAAAAATACCTTAAAAAGGCAGTTCAGCGGTTTTAACTGAGGGTAATTGCAGAAGTCATGAACACTGGACAAACATAGGTTACTGAAGTCCATGTGACTCATGTGAATACCTCTCTATCTATCCTACCATGTCATCACTCTGAGAAAGTGTCAGTCATTAAACAGAGTCTAGGGGGCAAAGGAATCACTCTATACTAGACCTCTCAACGTCCCTACTCCGTTTTAATATCACAGCTAAAGAGATCTCGGTCAATTACAGCGATCGCAGCCCTGCCACAGCGAGTGAGTGAAGAGACGTTAGGTGGTCTGTTCAGAGCACATCTCAACACACACTAATCCCTGAGACTGCTGACCTATCCACCAACCCTGCCAGGAGAACATGACAGCCAGGGACAAATAGATATCCAGGACAGGAGACTACAGAACCAATGGTAAGCCCCAGAGATGCAATGCTGCAATGTAATTGTATTCCAACTGCCAAAGCAGAGCTATGTGTCCCCGTTGAAATAATCTTACAATGAAGCAAGTCGGAAACCAAATCTCTTCGGCACAAGGTTATGAACTGAGGCTCTATTTGTCCTCTACCAAGAGTTAACTATGAGTTGTTGTGACATCGACAATGTTAGGGGATAGGTCATGCTGGCCCCTCATATTGGCATTATAATGAATTCGCTCTGGATAAGAGCGTCTGCTAAATGACTTAAATGTAAATGTAAATGTATAATGACAAAGAGTTATACGTTATAATTGGGATGAGTTTAGGAAGGAGTGACTCTACTGGCCAACTCTATGTGTTAGCCACAGGATGTACTGTGCATAAGACTGGCCATTTTCCCTCGGGACTTACTGAAGACCACGAGGATGAAGATCACGGTGGCCACTCCAGCAGTGATGTAGAACATGATGCTGATGTGGTATGCCAGCTCGTCTATATTGTCAACATTTGGCACGAGGATGGGTGGCACCAGGAAGCCAATGGCAATGCCCAACTGTGAGTGAGGGAGACAAAAATACATGATCATTCAATGACTCCTCCCCTCACACCTACAGACATATAAAACAAAGCTTGGAAAAAGGGATCATAACCAAGGCACATTTTTTTTTAATTTGAGGCATAAAAGAAAACACATATGACATATTTAAAATAACTTCCAGTGCTTCCCTGCTTTGCATATCAAAAATATGTAGGCACCTTGCTCGCACACACTTTTTCAGTTCTGCCCAACAATTTTCTATAGGATTGAAGTCATGGCTTTGTGATGGCCGTCATCGAAAATAAGAATTTGTTCTTAACTTGCCTAGTTAAATAAAGGTAAAATAAGTAAATGCTTGGGGTAATTGCCCATTTGAAGATCCATTTGTGACCAAGCTTTAACTTCCTGACTGATGTTGCTTCAATATATATAATTTTACTCCCTCATGATACCATCTATTTTGTGAAGTGCACTAGTCCCTCTTGCAGCAAAGCACCCCCACAACATGATGCTGCCACCCCCGTGCTTCACGGTAGGGATGGTGTTCTTCAGCTTGCAAGCCTCCCCCTTTTTCCTCCAAACATAACAATGGTCATTATAGCCAAACAGTTCTATTTTTGTTTCATCAGACCAGAGGACATTTCTCCAAAAACTATGATCTTTGTCCCCATGTGCAGTTGCAAACCGTAGTCTATTTTTTTAATGGCGGTTTTGGAGCAGTGGCTTCTTCCTTGCTGAGTGGCCTTTCAGGTTATGTTGATATAGGACTCGTTTTACTGTGGATATAGATACTTCTGTACCCGTTTCCTCCAGCATCTTCACAATGTCCTTTGCTGTTGTTCTGGGATTGATTTGAACTTTTCGCACCAAAGTACGTTCATCTCTAGAAGACAGAACACGTCTCCTTCCTGAGCGGTATGACAGCTGCCTGGGCCCACAGTGTTTATACTTGCGTACTATTGTTGGTACAGATGAACGTGGTACCTTCATCAATTACTTGTTTATTATTTAACCCCCTGTTCTACATGTTGTATTTGTGAGTGATTGTTTGTTGTATTGTGGTCCATATTGTGTGGCCGTGTAAATTACGTGCTATGTTTGAATTTTTGAGTAAAGTATTTTATTACTTCATATCTGCTGTCCTGCGCCTGACTCATCTCACCAGCTACACACAGACTCCTTTACAGTAAGCCTTGAAATATGTCCACAAGTACACCTTCAATTGACTCAGAAGCTTCTAAAGCCATGACATCATTTTCTGGAATTTTCCAAGCTGTTTAAAGGCACAGTCAACTTTGTGTATGTACACTTGTTATGCATGTTATTGAAATCAAAATACTACTCATATTACAGAGCGAGCGGTAAAGCTTCATATGACTCCAACTTTTGCTTTGTAACACCTACAGATGAAACATTATGAAGTCTTAAAGGAGGCGTCGGTAAAGCTATAATGTCACAAATATTCCAACTTCAATCAATTCTTTCTCAATAACTATAAGATGCAAATGTCAAATACAAATCCCTAATATCCCCCCTCCCTGACACATGCTAAAGTCACACTCAAGCTCTTATGTCAGGGACTTGGACTTAAACAACAGTGGAGATGATGCAAACTCATATTTACGTTCTTGACCATGTGAGACTCATAGTACGCTACGCTTAGACTAGACCTTCTATGTTTTTACTGTTCTACATCAGGCGCTGCCAGACTTTTTCACTGCCCCCCCACACACACGTCTATATCTATAGGCACAAGCACTGTTCATGACACAAACTGTTCACGCCGCTCTTGTTGGTGGAGAGAATTTTCCAGGCTTAAAGCTTATTTACTGCAATTCTACACCTTTTGTCACAGGGTGCAAAGAGGATTTTGCCGTTTTAAAGCACATTTTCTTGCAATTCTATACATTTTGCCATGTGATATTTGAATGGAAAAAATACAACAATATCCATTGGCAAAAAAAAACTAAATAAAAACACATTAGCTGACATGGGCTAGTTGATCTGGATATTTCTGACCAGTTATAAATAGCTCTCTATGGTATACAATGACTAACATGACAAGAGGAACTGATGATGCACTGCCCAATTTTGAAATTGCACATTGTGCATTATACTATTACAACTTTCAAGAGTAAGTTTAAAGTTCCTTGAAAAAAATAACAAAAATAATTTGGGGGGGGACCCCCACTCCCCCCATGCAAATCCCTCATGCTCCCCCTAGGGGGCGTGCCTCACAGTTTGGGAACCACTGTACTACATGATCTGCCCAGCCAGCTCACCAGTGTTGAATGAACATACACGATCCAAATATTCTACAATAGACCTTAAGAAAAGATGCTCCTCATATGACCTTCTTGTGATATCCAGCAGTTAGGGCAGAGTACCCTGCACATTGACTCGGTACCGGTACTCCTTGTATGTAGCCTTGTTATTTTGTAGTGTTACTATTTGTTTTTACGTTTTTTTTTAACTCTGCATTGTTGGGAAAGGGCTTGTAAGTAAGCATTTCACATTAAAGTTGTCAGTAGCTTCTGAAGTGTGGAAACACTTTGTTGCTTTTATGAATTTTCTTTTGTTGCGATTGCTGCGTGCTACTTGTTGCATTTCCTATGTTGCTCTGCATGTGCTTACTGATCATAGTAATATTTATTAATTTATGTATTTTTTACCCCTTTTTCTCCCCATTTTTGTGATATCCAGTTGGTGGTTACAGTCTTATCTAATCGCTGCAACTCCCATACTGATTCAGGAAAGGCAAAGGTCTAGAGCCATGCGTCCTCTGAAACACAACCCTGCCAAGACGCACTGCTTCTTGACACACTGCTTGATTAACCAGGAAGCCAGCCACACCAATGTGCCGGAGGAAACACCGTCCAACTGGCGACCGTGTCAGTGCACGGCCCGCCGCAGGAGTCGCTAGAGCGCGATGGGACAAGGACATCCCGGCCGGCCTAACCCTCCCCTAACCCGGACGACTCTGGGCCAATTGTGCACCGCCTCATGGGTCTCCCGGTCTCGGCCTGCTGCGACACAACCCAGGATAAAACCCGGACCTGCAGTGATGCCTCTAGCACTGCAATGCAGTGACTTAGACCGCTGCGCCACTCGGGAGGCACTCACTGCTCATTGTTTATCTGTATTGTTATTGTAATTGTTTTTAATAACCTGCCCAGGCACTGCGATTGAAGGTTAGCCAGCTGGCTAAAACCAGCACTTTTACTGAAAAGTTGATTAATGTGCACTGTCCCTGTAAAATAAAATAAACTCAAAGTCTACACCTGTTGTATTTGGCGCATGTGACAATTTTTTAAATTTGATTTCAGTTATTGGGCATAGCCTCAGTGTTCGTGGCATAAATAGGGTCTTCTAATGCCAGATCACATTACATCATCTGTCTTGAGCATTACCTCAACAGAGCATAAACTCAAACCTCAGCCAGTTTATTTTCAATCTTTGTTATTATCAGCCAATGACTCCGTGGTACCCTGACCTCAAATGGTAGAGCATGTACTGACAAAATTAATAATATGTATAATAAAGTTGACCATGAAACCTGGACAACAAAAGCAGATCCAAACCCTGTTTTGTATTGGATGCTGCAGTGTGAGTGTCATTTCATGATCCAGTGAAAACATGATGCTAAAAGTTACGAGGTCAGGTCACTTTTCAAGAATGGCCAGAGATATGGGCCTGAAGACACTTTCATATGTCCAGTTTGGCAGCATGAGTAAAATGGTTGTGAACTTCTGTCACAGCACCTGCTAGTGCAGAACAAGAAACCCAGAGACCTCCACGCATCATGACAAAGGTTTCCTTTCATGTTTCAAAATAATGCAATGATTTGACCTCAGGTAAACAAATAGCCCCCATATACAATTCGATTTCTGAGAAGTTAATGTCATTAATATATTGTTCACGGGATGGGATCCTAATGTCTTTCACAGACCAGAAATGATTATCCCCTCTGAACTGAATCATAGCACCAGTTAAAAACGTCTTAATTGCTGGGTTTTATAGATATTAAACAGACTGCCAGAGATGCCTGAACTAAGACACCATACAACCCTTGTGCGGCAATGTGGCAACACAATCCTCAACATAACACGGCACAAACAACACAATATACAGGACAAACATCCGTGTAAATGATTCATACCACAACGAACATTTAAATTAAATTAAAAAAGGATTAACTGAGAATTGGAAACTGTAATCAGACATTCAAAATAAACATTGTAAAGGGTAAACAGAAAATGGCATGGATGCCAAGTCTTCCCAAAATAATTTACCAATAAAAAATAATTTTTTAAAATCTCTCTCTGTGTTTCATAAAGGTCGTTCAATTCACAAGAGGCTGAATGTATCTCACCGGGGAAAGCATTCGAGCAAACAAAACAGCGCCCCTCTGTCTCAGTATGTATAGCGTATCTATGATGATGTCTAGTCAAAAAGAGTATGACATTATTGCTGCCCGTAGCATTGAATACAAGGAAACCAGCGAGTATTTGGCCTCCCTTGATATATTTTTTTATAATAGCCAATCAGCATTGAGTTAAACTGAATGAGCTCAGCTGTGATTTGAACCCTAACCCTAGCCAATGATTATAACAGTGATTCTGATCCAACCATAAATCCATAAATTGTGCCCCTGGCCTGAGAGGATGGAAGTTCAACATGTAGCTAGATGTAGTATGCTAATGTTAACTAGCTGCCTTAGCCTGCTAAGCCAAAGCCTATAGGCAATTTATCTTGAGAAGCTAATTAAATTTTTCTGGTCTCAGGCAAAGTTACTCATCACGTGTGTGTTCACCAAACCACTTCATCCTGGTTAGTTGTTTTCATGTTGAGTAACCTTGCCTGATACCTGAAGAGTTACATTGGCTATAGGCTTTGGTTTAGCGAACTAATGTGCTTTTCTGATGTGACACTTGTTCGAACCCTGTCATTCACATTTGTTCCGTGGCTCAAATGGGTTTTTATGAGGAAAAAGAGGTCCAAGGATGGGGAATTGTAACTGAGGTGGTTCAGGTACCACACATGATTGATGAGTAGGCCTAACCTTGCCTGAGACCTAAAGAGTTGTTTTGGCTCCCTGAGTCAATGCCTAGGCTTTAGCTTAGCAGCCCAATGCTTTTCTGGAGCACAGGAGAGTTAGCACCCTGTGTGTTGGTTACACAAGTCTAAAATCTATTTACAGAGAGCTTGACATGGCTAGGATGTACTACTACATGAGGTGTGGTGTTGCTCTCCTCGTTCAAGCCTCCAAGAAAATCTGGGTTGCTTAATATAAGCAATTTGAAATGATTTACTTTTGATGCTTAAGTATATTTTAGCAATTACATTTACCTTTGATACTCAAGTATATTTAAAACCAAATACTTTTAGACTTTTAATCAAGTAGTATTTTACTGGGTGACTCATTTTCTATTAAGGTATTTTTACTTTTAAGTAAGTATGACAATTGGGTACTTTTTCCACTACTGGCATCAATCCAGTGGCCATTTTGCAAACTCCATATCATGTGTGCTACAGAAACCCTGCTAACCAAACAACAGTGCTAGGTGAATGCACAGTTGAATTACAGGGTAACTACACTCAAAAATCTAAATTTAGTAGATTTTTCCCCAGACTTTGAAAGTGGTCTCCAGATGTGGTTTAAGCGTTGTTGTGGATTTAAAACATCCAAAATTGTTGTTGTTTTTATGAGAAAAGTGTGACTTTGAAAGTGAAAACCTGAAGAAAAGAAAAAAAAAATCAGAAACCTGTGTATTTCAGACTTAGTTGACAGCCTCATTTATCTACATTTACATTTACATTTAAGTCATTTAGCAGACGCTCTTATCCAGAGCGACTTACAAATTGGTGCTTTCACCTTATGACATCCAGTGGAACAGCCACTTTACAATAGTGCATCTATTTCAATAGTAGTTCTACTATTTGCCTACTTGCACAGTACAGCTTGGATTGGCCTGACTGTGAAATACCAATATGGGAATGATCATTTTATTCAGAGTGTATGTCAGAGTTTGTCATAGAATTCTTGACACAGGGCACCTTTCCTTGACTAATTTGGGCAAAATTAGAGTATGCCCACTTCTCCAGGCACCACTGCTATATAATGTAGCCTATCATAAAACGACAAGTTGTGTTCTACTTATTGTGGGTTAAATGTCTATTTGTGTACATTTTTCAACTAAACACAAGACACATCTTATGATTATGTATATAGGACTGTAGGGCCAGACCCAGTCCATATTATTTTCAAATCAAAAGAAAAGCTGTCTATAGCTCTCATGGGATTGAGCACAGTGGAAAATTGCAATGGTATACTGCCCCTTCAGTCTCTGCTATGTCCTATACAACTGCTGATCATAAACGTTTAACGGAAGAGGAGAAGGAACAACTTCACAGCAAGCTTGAAGCCCGACCAACAACGTCCTTTTTATGCAAACTGAGACTAAAAACTACAAATGCATTCCAAATAGGCCATGTAAAGATTGTTCGTTAAAAAGTAAGCCTGCTATTAAGCTTATCCACATATGCAATAAAGGAAAGAAAGAAAATGTTTAATTTCTGCTATTTGAAATATAGCTGAATATTAGGATAGATTTCGGTCTCAAAGTCAACAGTGAAGTGGCAACTCCGGGATGCTGGCCTTCTAGGCAGAGTTCCTCTATCCAGTATCTGTGTTCTTTTGCCCATCTTAATCTGTAAATGTTTACTGACCAGTCTGAGATATGTCTTTTTCTTTGCAGCTCTGCCTAGAAGGCCAGCATCCCAGAGTTGCCTCTTCACTGTTGACGTTGAGACTGGTGTTTCGCGGGTACTATTTAATGAATCTGCTAGTTGAGGACTTGCGAGGTGTCTGTTTCTCAAACTAGACACTCTAATGTACTTGTCCTCTTACTCAGTTGTGCACCGGGGCCTCCCACTCCTCTTTCTATTCTGGTGAGAGCCAGTTTGTGCTGTTCTGTGAAGGGAGTAGTACACAGCGTTGTACGAGATATTCAGTTTCTTGGCAATTTCTTGCATGGAATAGCCTTCATTTCTCAGAACAAGAATAGAATGACGAGTTTCAGAAGAAAGTTATTTGTTTCAGGCAATTTTTTACCTGTAATCGGACCCACAAATGCTGATGCACCTGATACTCAACTAGTCTAAAGAAGGCCAGTTTTATTTCTTATTTAATCAGAACAGTTTTCAGCTGTGCTAACATAATTGCAAAAGAGTTTTCTAGCAAGCCTTTTAAAATTATAAACTTGGATTAGCTAACACAACGTGCCATTGGAACACAGGAGTGATGGTTGCTGATAATGGGCCTCTGTACGCCTATGTAGATATTCCATTAAAAATCAGCCGTCTCCAGCTAAAATAGTAATTTACAACATTAACAATGTCTACATTGTATTTCTGATCAATTTGATGTTATTTTAATGGACAAAAAATGTGCTTTTCTTTCAAAAACAAGGAAATTTCGAAGTGTCCCCAAACTTTTGAACGGTAGTGTATATATTGTTTTGCATAAGTATAATACAGGAAGGCATAATTTATAGTCCAATATTTACACATGTTTTTGGAAGGGGGTTGGGTGCACGTATTACAATTGTACAGTGTTTAGCAATTATAATAAGAGTGTCATGACGCTGGCCTGGGGGTAGGTTTATGACAGTCATAAATACCCCCCCCCCCCTTTTCCTCTCTCTACCCTACTGATGTGTCTATTGAAAATCCCTTGGTTAACATAGAGATTCTGGGAACATCAGAAGGTGAGGGGAAATTAACCATATTTTGGTAACCCAACCAGTTGAACATATGCGCTGGTACATAATGAATATGATGTCAGTTCAGTTGTCATCTGAGACATTCTCATCAATGATAGGATGACTTAAACACTACAGTGGAAAGTCTACACATTATAGTTATCAGATTCACATGGAATTGTTGTGCAATTTAAATGTTTGAATATGAAATTATTTGTGATGGGATGAAATGTGATTTTAGCTTCTAAAATGTGAGAATTAGGTTTTTATGAGTGAATTAGGCCCGACTCAGTGGCCCGCCCACGTGAAGAGACATTGGTTATAACCAATGAAACACACCCTCCTCACCCTTCCTATATTAACTTCTTGCGTCGAGCCATCCCGGATCCGGTATCGTGACTACAGCCTCAAGCTCATTACCATAACGCAACGTTAACTATTCATGAAAATCGCAAATGAAATGAAATTAATCTATTTGCTCTCAAGCTTAGCCTTTTGTTAACAATACTGTCATCTCAGATTTTCAAAATATGCTTCTCAACCATTGCAAAACAAGCATTTGTGTAACAGTATTGATAGCTAATGTAGCATTTAGCGTAGCATTTAGCGTTAGCATTCAGCAGGCAACATTTTCACAAAAACCAGAAAAAGTATTCAAATAAAATCATTTACCTTTGAAGAACTTCGGATGTTTTCAATGAGGAGACTCTCAGATAGCAAATGTTCAGTTTTTCCTGAAAGATTATTTGTTTAGGACAAATCGCTCCGTTTTCTGCGTCACGTTTAGCTACGAAAAAAAACCTGTATCCAGGATTGTGTAAATCTATCCGCAAGCTCATTAGCATAACACAACGTTAACTATTCATGAAAATCGCAAATGAAATGAAATTAATCTATTTGCTCTCAAGTTTAGCCTTTTGTTAATAACACTGTCATCTCAGATTTTCAAAATATGCTTTTGAACCATAGCTAAACAAGCATTTGTGTAACAGTATTGATAGCCTAGCATTGGATTATGCCTCTATTTCAGCATGCAAAATTTTCCACAAAAACCAGAAAAGCATTCAAATAAAATAATTTACCTTTGAAGAACTTCGGATGTTTTCAATGAGGAGACTCTCAGATAGCAAATGTTCAGTTTTTCCTGAAAGATTATTTGTTTAGGACAAATCGCTCCGTTTTCTGCGTCACGTTTAGCTACGAAAAAAAAACCTGTATCCAGGATTGTGTAAATCTATCCAATCAAGCTCATTAGCATAACACAACGTTAACTATTCATGAAAATCGCAAATGAAATGAAATTAATCTATTTGCTCTCAAGTTTAGCCTTTTGTTAATAACACTGTCATCTCAGATTTTCAAAATATGCTTTTGAACCATAGCTAAACAAGCATTTGTGTAACAGTATTGATAGCCTAGCATTGGATTATGCCTCTATTTCAGCATGCAAAATTTTCCACAAAAACCAGAAAAGCATTCAAATAAAATAATTTACCTTTGAAGAACTTCGGATGTTTTCAATGAGGAGACTCTCAGATAGCAAATGTTCAGTTTTTCCTGAAATATTATTTGTTTAGGACAAATCGCTCCGTTTTCTGCGTCTGTCACGTTCTGACCTTTATTTCCTTTGTTTTGTATTTATTTAGTATGGTCAGGGCGTGAGTTGGGTGGGCAGTCTATGTTTGTTTTTCTAGGTTTTGGGTATTTCTATCCGTTTCTGAGGCGCCAGAGCCCCTCAGCCCAGGTTCTCAATCAGAGGCAGGTGTCATTAGTTGTCTCTGATTGAGAATCATACTTAGGTAGCCTGGGTTTCACTGTGTGTTTGTGGGTGATTGTTCCTGTCTCTGTGTTTTGCACCAGATAGGGCTGTTTTAGGTTTTCACATGTTTGTTGTTTTGCCAGTTATTTCATGTCTAGTTCCTTGATTAAAGAACATGAATAACCACCACGCTGCATTTTGGTCCGCTTCTCCTTCACCACAGGAAAACCCTTACAGCGTCATGTTTAGCTACAAAAAAATACCTGTATCCAGGATTGTGTAAATCTATCCGCAAGCTCATTAGCATAACACAACGTTAACTATTCATGAAAATCGCAAATGAAATTAATCTATTTGCTCTCAAGCTTAGCCTTTTGTTAACAACACTGTCATCTCAGATTTTCAAAATATGCTTTTGAACCATAGCTAAACAAGCATTTGTGTAACAGTATTGATAGCCTAGCATTGGATTATGCCTCTATTTCAGCATGCAACATTTTCCACAAAAAACAGAAAAGAATTCAAATAAAATCATTTACCTTTGAAGAACTTCAGATGTTTTCAATGAGGAGACTCTGTTAGATAGCAAATGTTCCGTTTTTACAAAAAATATTATTTGTGTCGACTAATCGCTCCGTTTTGTTCATCACGTTTGGGTAAGGAAAAAAAAAAAAGTCATTAAAACGCGAATTTTTTTCCAAATTAACTCCATAATATCGACAGACATGGCAAACCGATGTTTAGAATCAATCCTCAAGGTGTTTTTCACATATCTATCGACGATAAAATCCATCGTGGCAGTTTACTTTCTCTTCTGAAGTTTACTTTCTCTTCTGAAGAAATGGAACGCTCATGGACCTACAGATTACGCACACAGGACACCGGGCGGGACACCAGGTAAATGTAGTCTCTTATGGTCAATCTTCCAATGATATGCCTACAAACACGTCACAATGCTGCAGACACCTCGGGGAATAGACAGAAAGCGCAGGCTCAATCCTGGCGCATTCAAAGCCATATAAGGAGACATTGGAACACACCGCCTTCAGAATCTGGGGCATTTCCTGTATGAAACTTCATCTTGGTTTCGCCTGTTGCATCAGTTCTGGGGCACTCACAGATAATATCTTTGCAGTTTTGGAGACGTCAGAGTTTTGTCTTTCCAAGGCTGTCAATTCCATACATAGTCGAGCATCTTTTCGTGACAAAATATTGCGCTTAAAACGGGCACGTCTTTTTATCCAATAATGACACAGCGCCCCCATAGGTTGAAGAGGTTAAGCCTTGACGTCAATATAACCTCCCGTTCCGAGGACGTGAGGACGACGGTTCATACGTTAAAAAGGACTAACATGTCAACTACAGAACTAAGCCAACCTCAGCGTGAGCTTTGGTTGTGAATGGTATGAACTTTGAACTCTTATTCACTAAAGAAGTGAGACATCCCAGCCGTTGAGTTAGCAACATCAGCTAAAAACGTGGGCTAGGAAAGGACAGACAGAGTATCCCGTCTACCACCCAACGACGACACTACAACATTTCCCGTTCTCCACCAGAGACACTCTTCAAAGGACAAAGGACTCTGTTGGGCAACACGGCCATCCATCTACCACCAACCTATTGAAGCGCAGCTCAGAGTAAATATTTATTGCATTTTCCTTTTCCAAATGGGCGGTAATTTAGAATGCATAGGATATTCTATTTACGATATCACAGCTTCACACTTTGTTCTTCAGTCTTCCCGCTCTTTCACTCAAACCCAACCCACTTTCCTTTGTGTAACCAGCTGTCATATCTGTTCCGTCCGCTAGGGACATTTTCCTTTATGACATCATTTGTAATCAAGGTATGATTCATTCTATGTATATGTAATTCAGTGTGATTAGTTAGGTATTTAGTAAATAAATAATTAAACCCAATTTTGTATTGCTGATTCAACTTGTTAGCCAGGGTTCGTGAAGATAACCAAGAATTTACAACTTTCAGATGAGACTGAAATAAGGTGACGATTAATATTGACTGCTATTGATGTAAAATATTACTTGGTCTTTAAGAGATTATTCGGAAGATAACAGCTCTATAAATATTCTTTCGTGGTGCCCCGATTTTCTAGTTAATTACATTTACATGATTAACTCAATCAGGTAATATTAATTACGGAGAAAGTATTTTATAGAATAGAATGTCTTTTCACTTAATCCGGCATAGCCAAAGATACAACAAGAGTCTGGTAGCAGCAGTTGTGATGTGTGTTTAGCATGAATGTGTGAGTGTGTGTGTGTGTGTGTGCGTGCGTGCGTGCGTGTATGTGTGTATGGATGAGTGTATATCTGTGTGGGTGTGCACTTGAGTGAGTGCATGTGTGCTAAATTGCAGAGAGGCTGTGCAGGTGGTCAATCCAGTTCAGGTTTTCAACAGTCTGATGGCTTGTAGATAGAAACTGTCTCCGAGCCTGTTGGTATCAGACCTCATGGTCCGATGTCGTCTGCCCGACAGTAAGGGAGAGAACAGCTCATGGCTGAAGTGAGTGGGGTCCTTGATGACGCTGCTGGCCTTCCTCGGGCACCGTTTCGAATAGATAGATGGGAGGGAGCACGGTGCCAGTGATGTCCTGGAATGTCTTCACCACCCACTGGAGTGTATGAAGTGTCTAATTTTTGGTTTTATCAATAATAGGCTAGCCTATTAGTTTCATAAAATATTTTAGCGGATTTCCTCATAAATACATAAAGGATTTTTAAAAGAGCAACAATTTAACATACCTGTAGAAAAGTAGCTGCATTAATGCATTAAGTGTGTGATTGAGTGTAGCCTACTGTACAGCTGCATAGCCTACTGTACAGCTGCATACACTGTACTGGCAGAAGATGGTGGAATTGTACCATGTCATTTCCCCTTACTTACCTTTATATTTTCATATTTTTCAGAGTTTTCTTTGAATTCCATAAATTGCTGTAGTGACAGAATTCTCAAGAAACCTAGCCAATCGTGGAAGATCCATTGAGTTGTATTAGAAAACATAACAGAAATACTTCAGACATTTTTGTCCATCATTCAGCTATAGAGTTGCTCAATGTTGTGTATTTGACAGTTATGGTGATGACATCTTGAAATGTGCTGCAATTTTAGAAAAAGGTACACACAAAAATGTTGAAATGGTTTTTGACATGACGTCTTCTCATGGAGTTTCAAGATTTGTATGTTGCAATTTTCAGGTTAGAATTAGGGTATAACCTTTTATGCCAGTGTCTGTCTGAAACATTTTAAGTCTGAGAGCTGAATTGTTTTTAAAAAGTATACATATTCAAAGAGATCATCCATACAGAAAGGGCTACATCCCAAGGAGATGATTGGATAGCTAGGAAGATATGGGGTTGGAAAGATGTAGAGTTGAACTTGCAGGAGGAAAACTCCCCACCCTACTCAGCACATTACACACACACACATCTCAAAAAATAAATATTTAATATTATTATTTGAGCACAAAGCTATACTGGTAACTAAGCTCAAACAGCATGTTTAGTATATCATTGTTATCAACTGAAACACTTAACCACAGGGCTAAAACAGCATGTTTAGTATATCATTGTTATCAACTCAAACACTTAACCACAGGGCTAAAACAGCATGTTTAGTATATCATTGTTATCAACTCAAACACTTAACCACAGGGCTAAAACAGCATGTTTAGTATATCATTGTTATCAACTCAAACACTTAACCACAGGGCTAAAACAGCATGTTTAGTATATCATTGTTATCAACTCAAACACTTAACCACAGGGCTAAAACAGCATGTTTAGTATATCATTGTTATCAACTCAAACACTTAACCACAGGGCTAAAACAGCATGTTTAGTATATCATTGTTATCAACTCAAACACTTAACCACAGGGCTCAAACAGCATGTTTAGTATATCATTGTTATCAACTCAAACACTTAACCACAGGGCTAAAACAGCATGTTTAGTATATCATTGTTATCAACTCAAACACTTAACCACAGGGCTAAAACAGCATGTTTAGTATATCATTGTTATCAACTCAAACACTTAACCACAGGGCTAAAACAGCATGTTTAGTATATCATTGTTATCAACTCAAACACTTAACCACAGGGCTAAAACAGCATGTTTAGTATATCATTGTTATCAACTCAAACACTTAACCACAGGGCTCAAACAGCATGTTTAGTATATCATTGTTATCAACTCAAACACTTAACCACAGGGCTAAAACAGCATGTTTAGTATATCATTGTTATCAACTCAAACACTTAACCACAGGGCTAAAACAGCATGTTTAGTATATCATTGTTATCAACTCAAACACTTAACCACAGGGCTAAAACAGCATGTTTAGTATATCATTGTTATCAACTCAAACACTTAACCACAGGGCTAAAACAGCATGTTTAGTATATCATTGTTATCAACTCAAACACTTAACCACAGGGCTAAAACAGCATGTTTAGTATATCATTGTTATCAACTCAAACACTTAACCACAGGGCTCAAACAGCATGTTTAGTATATCATTGTTATCAACTCAAACACTTAACCACAGGGCTAAAACAGCATGTTTAGTATATCATTGTTATCAACTCAAACACTTAACCACAGGGCTAAAACAGCATGTTTAGTATATCATTGTTATTAACTGAAACACTTAACCACAGGGCTAAAACAGCATGTTTAGTATATCATTGTTATCAACTCAAACACTTAACCACAGGGCTAAAACAGCATGTTTAGTATATCATTGTTATCAACTCAAACACTTAACCACAGGGCTCAAACAGCATGTTTAGTATATCATTGTTATCAACTCAAACACTTAACCACAGGGCTCAAACAGCATGTTTAGTATATCATTGTTATCAACTCAAACACTTAACCACAGGGCTAAAACAGCATGTTTAGTATATCATTGTTATCAACTCAAACACTTAACCACAGGGCTACTTGAGTCATAAAAGTAGGCTAAATCAGATATATTTTAAATCCATACAAAAGTGAGCTCTGAAAGAGATAATCCAGCAAAGAGGCTCACAAAGAACAAAATGCCTGCGGTTGGTTGGAAAGCTACTTTATTGGAGCAGTGGATGTGAAGCTGCCTATGAAAATCATCTCAGATCAGTTTTTAGGACATGCTTGTCACTATGCATGTAACTTTGCCTCAGCAAGTCCCAAATGGCCTCCAGTTTAAGGTTTGACTTCAACGTCGTTGGATACTGAATACAGGCATATTGCAGTAGTGTAATTATACATATGAGGGAGGAAATAAGACAGATCTCGCCCTAAGAGAGGTTGTAGATACTTTCAGTTCCAGATTGTGTTCACAGTGTCAGAACTTTATAAAAAAGAATGCATGCTCAAGATGCTCCCAATGCTCAAAAAAACATCCATTGCAGAATGACAGTAGCCTAGATCCATGTGTGAATGCATATGGATTGCTCTGGGCTAAATCATAACATGTTAACCACTTTCAATGTATGATCATTTGTCTAAACAACTTTTACATCCAAAATACCACAAAAAGTAAGGACCCTCTCTTGATGGCCATTGGTCATACATGCCATACTGTAGGCCTATATGTAGTCTGAGCCAATGAACTGTCCAGTTTAAGACATTGAGATGTTCTTATTCATTATTCATTCATCATCTAAGATGTCAAATAATAAGTTACTTCTCCTCTAAGACCGACCTTTTTCAAAACACCACATTTATGTGCAATGTTTATTTTGATCAATATGTTAGGCGAATTAGAAACGAAATCAATCGCAATTCTTTTTAACGTAATAGGGTACCTTTGCTTGAGGTGGGATAAACTCACCTGATTCCCAAAAACGCCGATGGAACAGGCGGTGGACACCTCTTCGGAACCAAACCAAACCGATGCCAGGCGGGAGGGCATCCCAAGGATGAAGACCTGGGATAGGGAACTTGCAAACTGTCCGAGCATCGTCACCCAAAATAAGTTTGACCTGACGCTGGCCACCTTGATCCATGTCCCAAGGCAATTAATTGCGGTGGCCATCAGTGCTATGAGCCGCAGTCCCTTTTTGTCCAAAAGCCAGGAGACAGGCCATATAAAAGGAATATAGGTCAACATATAGACCATTGACATCCAGTCAATGGTAAAAGAGTCCACATTGTAGAATTTCATAAAAATATTGTTGATTATTCCGTATTGGATCCATTGAAATGCGTTGCACAGGGAGTAACAGCTGAAAAGGAACACCATCGCCCATCTCCTTTTGTATAAACGCGTGGTAGTTAAAGGCCTATTGTCCTGGTTCTCATTCGAGATGCTCGTACATTCAATTTGTTCCTCTATGTCCACGGATTTGGAAGGGTTCGTTTTCCTCAGATCCAGACCATTTTTCTCCTCTTTAATTGCTTTGTTATCAAAGTCAGGATTGTCGCCCATAATGACAACGTTTTTGGGTACCCTTGGGTACCTGCGCGCACTGTTAGTTTAGTCTACAGAAACTGCAACTTAAACACCTAGGTCTATGTATTATTCAAAATGAGCACGCAGTGTAGGCTAACGCGCAACACATCTAAACTTTTTAAATGTGCAACTAACGTCAAAATGCTCGGTGAGCAATATCTTCTAACTAGCTATTAAAACTGCAAGCCAAATAGTAAACCAGGGTATAATGTAGGCTAATGTTAAATATCATCTCTTATTATATAATGATACAAAGTTCCAAAACTTGAAATGGGGAATCATACATACAGCCTGTTTTTCTTAACATAAGAATGTCCCGAATAGGTCGGTGATAGTGCTTTTGCTCCGAGGAAAATTCCAATCGGCTTATTATACCACGTGATGTCCAAACTCTATCTCCACCCTGATGGAAGTTGAACCAATGACAAGGAAAACTTCCGCACACGACGTGACTGACAGAACAAATTATAATTAGCATTTAATGACCCATATTGCTTCTTACAAACATATTTCTTGCTAAATGTGACAATGAATTAATAAACAAACATTGTACACAATTACAGTGGCGTCATTAGGCCTGGGCTTAATGTGGTATAAAATAAAACATTTTACAGACTAATTTTACCAGTGGACCGCTCATGTCCCTTGACCATTCCCCCACCCCTACAGCACCGGTTAGATGTCAATGTCATCACTCAGCAAAATGTCTGTCACTCAGTCAGTCTGCAGCATAGCACAGAGCAATTATGGATATTCAAAATGTATTCTTAAGGAGTGGCAAAAAGACGAGCAGGTTGAGGCAGCAGAGTTAGCCACAGGTTTGTGCAGGGTTGGTGGTAGCTAACAAGCTAGTCTCCCTCAGCATAAGGGTTGGCTAATGAAAATAAGCTAGCGTTAGTAGTCAGCATCCTTAAGCTATTCGCTGTCAGTCAGAGTTAATGAACAGTATATTTAGTGAATGGGCAAGCTAAGGATATTGATACAAGCAGTGGTGACTTGTCATTCAGGGTAGGTGGGGCAGAGCCCCACATTTTTTTGCAAAAACAGGCTTGCCTGTTTGGCATGTTATTTTGTCATTAATACGTGTCACATACCAGTTTGCAAACAATGTAAAAATAATATATATCATTGAGTTAATAAAGCCACATACAAACATGGTCTCTTTTTTTTCTTGAGTAATGCATGTCTTTCAGCCTAGCTCAGTGCTTTCTGTTGTGGTTGGGCAAGCCAGCAGAAAATATGAAGCGTTGCGTCGTGATTGGCTCAGTGTTCTGTCACTCAATAACCTGTTTTAGAGAAATGTAATCATCAAATATTGTAAGAGCTTTCATTGTCTGCTTATATGCCCACTTTGTTTAGCCTACAGTTCTAACTTGGTGTACAGGCAGAGCACTGTAACAACGGCCCATGTTCTGAAATATGTTGCTGTACATTTCAAAAGTGCTAAACAAATAGTTATATTGACGAACATTACGTCCGTCCTAGCTCACTCATTGTCTTAATCAAAATTACGGATTTCCTCTTAGCCAATTGTCATCCCCTTATGACATAGTTTGTACATCTCAATTGTCAGTTGAACCACATTTGTTTAAGCAAGTCAGCTATATCAGCTATATTTTTTTAAAGGCAGTAAATGAGGCTGAATGAGCTGTTTTGCTGCCAGACAAGGCTCCACTGATAGCCAGGTGTAGCAGTGGTAAGATGTTGGGACTGCTGTTGGGACTCTGCTGTTGGGACAGGCCCTAACAGTTTTTGGGCACCATTTGTCACCGTTGTAGTGCAATTCATGTATTGTTTGGTGTTGTGTTGTGTAGTGGCTTTGCTGGCATGCATTCCATTTATTTATTTATTTTGCTAAAATTGCCACTGGATATAAGTCATGATATTAGGAAATAGGTTTATTTCCAGCAAGTGTATTTGATGGGTTTAGTTTCTGTAGCTAGTTTGGATGGCTCGTTAAGACCAAAGAGATGAGAGAATGTTTTTCTGACTTGAAGCACTTTTTTTTTTTTTTTTTTTACCTTTATTTTACTAGGCAAGTCAGTTAAGAACAAATTCTTATTTTCAATGACGGCCTAGGAACAGTGGGTTAACTGCCTTTTCAGGGGCGGAACGACAGACCTTGTCAGCTCGGGGATTCGAACTTGCAACCTTTCAGTTACTAGTCCAACGCTCTAACCACTAGGCCACCCTGCCGCCCCATATCTTCTGACAGTGACACAGTGCCAACCTGTGGACTGAAGCTGAACTTTACTACTTTATTATAACTTTACTATATCTAACCCTGTTTAAAATGTGCAATGTTGAGGTAGAACTGACAAAATTAAATGAATCATAGAGGTCTTATAATCTATTCCATTCGACAGGTAAACATGCTTAGCTCATGTCTGTTATTCCCATACAGGCTATCTTTTTTATTTTATTTTATTTAACCTTTATTTAACTAGGCAAGTCAGTTAAGAACACATTCTTATTTACAATGACGGCCTAGGAACAGTGGGTTAACTGCCTTGTTCAGGGGCAGAACGACTGATTTATAGCTATCTCACAACTATTTGGTTAAAAAAAACTTCCCATTAATTAATTGGTGAAATTATTTTATTGAGCTTTTATTTTTATTACTCTTTTTATTCACTTAGCTACTTACTTTTTCTATTGTTGTTGCATTGTCAACAAGGTACATGCTAGTTAGCATTTCATTGCATTGAGACTCTATATACAGTGCATTCAGAAAACATTCAGACCCCTTCCCTTTTTCCACATTTTGTTACCTTACAGTCTTATTCTAAAATTGATTAAATAAATGTTTTCCTCATCAATCTACACACAATGCCCCATAATGACAAAGTGAAAACAGTTTTTCAGAAATGTTTGCAAATGTAATAAGTATTTAGACCCTTTCTACTCCTGTTTCCATTGATCATCCTTGAGATGTATCTACAACTTGATTGGAGTAAATTCAATTGATTGGACATGATTTGGAAAGGCACACACCTGTCTATATAAGGTTCCACAGTTCACAGTGCATGTCAGAGAAAAAACCAAGCCATGTGGTCGAAGGAATTGTCCATAGAGCTCCGAGACATTGTGTCGAGGCACACATCTGGGGAAGGGTAAAATAAAATGTATGCAGTATTGAAGGTCCCCAAGAACATAGTGGCCTTCATCATTCTTAAATGGAAGAATTTTGGAACCACCAAGACTCTTCCTAGGGCTGGCCACCCGGCCAAACTGAAAAATCGGGGGATGAGGGTCTTGGTCAGGGAGGTGACCAAGAACGCGATGTTAACTCTGACAGAGCTCCAGAGTTCCTCTGTGGAGATGGGAGAACCTTCCAGAAGGACAACCATCTCTGCAGCACTCCACCAACCAGGCCTTTATGGTAGAGGGGCCAGACAGAAGCCACTCTTAGTAAAAGGCACATGACAGCCCGCTAGGAGTTTGCCAAAAGGCACCTAAAAACTCTCAGACCATGAGAAACAAGATTCTCTGGTCTGATGAAATCAAGATTTTACTCTTTGGCCTGAATGCCAGCGTCAAGTCTGGAGGAAACCTGACACCATCCCTATGGTGAAGCATGGTGGTGGCAGCATCATGCTGTGGGGATGTTTTTCAGCGGCAGGGACTGGGAGACTTGTCAGGATTGCCAAAAGGCAAGGATTAGTAGTAATGGCGTCAGAGGGGATGGCTGCCATTTTAAGGGCTCCTAACCAACTGTGCTATTTTGTTAGTTTTTTTTTGCATCGTTTGTGACTTATTTTGTACATAATGTTACTGCTACCGTCTCGCATGACCAAAAAGAGCTTCTGGACATCAGAACAGCGATTACTCACCTCAAACTAGACAAAGATTTGAGAGTCCGAAGCAAAGGATATACTGCTTTGTTGAGACCAGGCCCAAATCCCTGTCATTCACATGAAGAAAAGATGGAGAAAAAGGGGAAGGAGATCGGGTTGTGTTGCGTCGTGAGAATTCAGAGAAGAGTGAGTAAACGTCCACTACCATCTGTACTATTGGCCAATGTGCAATCATTGGATAATACACTGGACAATCTACGATTAAGACTATCCTATCATCGGGACATTAAAAACTGTAATATCTTATGTTTCACCGAGTCGTGGCTGAGCGACGACACGGATAATACTGAGCTGGCTGGGTTTTCCGTGCATCGGCAGGACAGAGCATCTGGTAAGACGAGGGGCGGGAGTGTGTGTCTATTTGTCAATAATCGCTGGTGCTCGATGTCTAATATTAAAGAAATCTTGAGGTATTGCTCGTCTGAGGTAGAGTACCTTATGATAAGCTGTAGACCACACTATCTACTAAGAGACTTCTCATCTATATTATTCATAGCTGTCTATTTACCACCACAAACAGATGCTGGCACTAAGACCGCACTCAATGAGCAGTATAAGGCCATTAGCAAACAAGAAAATGCTCATCCAGAAGCAGAGCTCCTATTGGCCATGGATTTTTATACAGGCAAACAAATCCGTTTTACCTGATTTCTACCAGCATGCCACGTGTAACCAGAGGAAAATAAACTCTAGACCACCTTCACTCCACACACAGAGACAAATACAAAGCTCTCCCTCAGCCTCCATTTGGCAAATCTGACCATAATTCTATCCTCTTGATTCTTGCTTACAAGCAAAAATTGGTCAGATGATGCAGATGCTACGCTACATGACTGTTTTGCAAGCACAGACTGGAATATGTTCTGGGATTCATCCAATGCCATTGAGGAGTACACCACCTCACTCACCGGCTTCATCAATAAGTGCATCGACGAAGCCGTCACCACGGTGATCGTACGTACATATCCCAACCAGAAGCCATGGATTACAGGCCACATCCTCACCGAACTAAAGGCTAGAGATGCCACTTTCAAGGAGCAGGAAACTAATCCGGACACTTATAAGAAATCCCGCTACGCCCTCAGACAAACCATCGAACATGGAAAACATTAAAACAGGAGTAAGACTGAATCCTACTACACCGGCTCTGACGCTCGTCAGATGGAGCAGGGCTTGAAAGGTAACCTGCACAAATGATTACCGCCCCGTAGCACTCTTGTCAGTAGCCATGAAGCGCTTTTAAAGGCTGGTCATGGCTCACATCAACACCATCATCCCGGAAACCCTAGACCCAATCCAATTCGCATACTGCCCCAACAGCTCCACAGATTATGCAATTTCAATCGCACTCCGCACTGCCCTTTCCCACCTGGACAAAAGGAATACCTTTGTGAGAATGCTGTTCAGTGACTACAGCTCAGCGTTCAACACCATAGTGCCCACAAAGCTCATTACTAAGCTAAGGACCCTGGGACTAAACACCTCCTTCTGCAACTGGATCCTGTACTTCCTGACGGGCCGCCACAGGTGGTAAGGGTAGGCAAGAAAACATATGCCACGCTGATCCTCAACAGCGGGGCCACTCAGGGGTGCGTGCCATGCCCCTCCTGTACTCCCTGTTCACCAAGGACTGCGTGGCCAAACATGACTCCAACACCATCATTAAGCTTGCTGACGACACAATAGTGGTAGGCCTGATCAACGACAACGATGAGAGAGCCTATAGAGAGGTCAGAGACCTGGCAGTGTGGTGTCAGGACAACAACCTCTCCCTCACTGTGAGCAAGACAAAGGAGATGATCGTGGACTACAGGAAAAGGAGGGCCGAACAGGCCCCCATTAACATTGAAGGGGCTGTAGTGGAGCGGGTCGAGAGTTTCAAGTTCCTTGGTGTCCACATCACCAAAGAACTATCATGGTCCAAACACACCAAAACAGTCGGGAAGAGGGCACGACAACACTTTTCCCCCCTCAGGAGACTAAAAAGATTTGGCATGGGTCCCTAAATCCTCAAAAAGTTCTACAGCTACACCATTGAGAGCATCCTGACCGGTTCCATCTCCATCTGTTCTGCATCTGACCAGAAGGCGCTGCAGAGGGTCAAGCATCACTGGGGCCAATATATGTCCTGCCATCCAGGACATATATACTAGGTGTCAGAGGAAGGCCCAAAAATGGTCAAATACTCCAGTCACCCAATTCATAGACTCTTCTCTCTGCTTCCGCAGAGACTGCACCTATACTGACCTCGCCTTCTGGATGATAGAGGGGTGAACAGGCAATGGCTCGGGTGGTTGTTGTCCTTGATTATCTTTTTGGCCTTCCTGTGACATCGGGTGGTGTAGGTGTCCTGGAGGGCAGGTAGTTTTCACTACCCTGAGGTAGACCTCACTACCCTCTGGAGAGCCTTACAGTTATGGGAGGAGCAGTTACCGTTCCAGGCGGTGACACAGCCCGACAGGATGCTCTCGATTGTGCATCTGTAAAGTTTGTGAGTGTTTTTGGTGACGAGCCGAATTTCTTTAACCTCCTGAAGAGGTTGAAGGTTGAAGAGGTGCTGCTGTGCCTTCTTCACTACACTGTCTGTGTGGTTGGACCATTTCAGTTTGTTTGTGATGTGTACACCGAGGAACTTAAAACTTTCTACACTCTCCACTACTGTCCCATCTGTTTCCTGAAGTCCACGATCATCTCCTTTGTTTTGTTGACATTGAGTGTGAGGTTATTTTTCTGACACCACACTCCTAGGGCCCTCATCTCCTCCCTGTAGGCTGTCTCGTCGTTGTTGGTAATCAAGTCTACCACTGTAGTGTCGTCTACAAACTTCAAATCAAATCAAATTTTATTTGTCACATACAGATGGTTAGCAGATGTTAATGCGAGTGTAGCGAAATGCTTGTGCTTCTAGTTCCGACAATGCAGTAATAACCAACAAGTAATCTAACTAACAATTCCAAAACTACTGTCTTATACACATTGTAAGGGGATAAGGAATATGTACATAAGGATATATGAATGAGTGATGGTACAGAGCAGCATAGGCAAGATACAGTAGATGGTATCGAGTACAGTATATACATATGAGATGAGTATGTAAACAAAGTGGCATAGTTAAAGTGGCTAGTGATACATGTATTACATAAGGATGCAGTCGATGATATAGGGTACAGTATATACGTATGCATATGAGATGAATAATGTAGGGTAAGTAACATTATATAAGGTAGCATTGTTTAAAGTGGCTAGTGATATATTTACATAATTTCCCATCAATTCCCATTATTAAAGTGGCTGGAGTTGAGTCAGTGTCAGTGTGTTGGCAGCAGCCACTCAATGTTAGTGGTGGCTGTTTAACAGTCTGATGGCCTTGAGATAGAAGCTGTTTTTCAGTCTCTCGGTCCCAGCTTTGATGCACCTGTACTGACCTCGCCTTCTGGATGATAGCGGGTGAACAGGCAGTGGCTCGGGTGGTTGATGTCCTTGATGATCTTTATGGCCTTCCTGTAACATCGGGTGGTGTAGGTGTCCTGGAGGGCAGGTAGTTTGCCCCCGGTGATGCGTTGTGCAGACCTCACTACCCTCTGGAGAGCCTTACGGTTGAGGGAGGAGCAGTTGCCGTACCAGGCGGTGATACAGCCCGCCAGGATGCTCTCGATTGTGCATCTGTAGAAGTTTGTGAGTGCTTTTGGTGACAAGCCAAATTTCTTCAGCCTCCTGAGGTTGAAGAGGCGCTGCTGCGCCTTCTTCACGATGCTGTCTGTGTGAGTGGACCAGTTCAGTTTGTCTGTGATGTGTATGCCGAGGAACTTAAAACTTGCTACCCTCTCCACTACTGTTCCATGGATGTGGATAGGGGGGTGTACCCTCTGCTGTTTCCTGAAGTCCACAATCATCTCCTTAGTTTTGTTGACGTTGAGTGTGAGGTTATTTTCCTGACACCACACTCCGAGGGCCCTCACCTCCTCCCTGTAGGCCGTCTCGTCGTTGTTGGTAATCAAGCCTACCACTGTTGTGTCGTCCACAAACTTGATGATTGAGTTGGAGGCGTGCGTGGCCACGCAGTCGTGAGTGAACAGGGAGTACAGGAGAGGGCTCAGAACGCTCCCTTGTGGGGCCCCAGTGTTGAGGATCAGCGGGGAGGAGATGTTGTTGCCTACCCTCACCACCTGGGGGCGGCCCGTCAGGAAGTCCAGTACCCAATTGCACAGGGCGGGGTCGAGACCCAGGGTCTCGAGCTTGATGACGAGCTTGGAGGGTACTATGGTGTTGAATGCCGAGCTGTAGTCGATGAACAGCATTCTCACATAGGTATTCCTCTTGTCCAGATGGGTTAGGGCAGTGTGCAGTGTGGTTGAGATTGCATCGTCTGTGGACCTATTTGGGCGGTAAGCAAATTGGGGTGGGTCAAGGATGTCAGGTAGGGTGGAGGTGATATGGTCCTTGACTAGTCTCTCAAAGCACTTCATGATGACGGAAGTGAGTGCTACGGGGCGGTAGTCGTTTAGCTCAGTTACCTTAGCTTTCTTGGGAACAGGAACAATGGTGGCCCTCTTGAAGCATGTGGGAACAGCAGACTGGTATAGGGATTGATTGAATATGTCCGTAAACACACCGGCCAGCTGGTCTGCGCATGCTCTGAGGGCGCGGCTGGGGATGCCGTCTGGGCCTGCAGCCTTGCGAGGGTTAACACGTTTAAATGTCTTACTCACCTCGGCTGCAGTGAAGGAGAGACCGCATGTTTTCGTTGCAGGCCGTGTCAGTGGCACTGTATTGTCCTCAAAGCGGGCAAAAAAGTTATTTAGTCTGCCTGGGAGCAAGACATCCTGGTCCGTGACTGGGCTGGATTTCTTCTTGTAGTCCGTGATTGACTGTAGACCCTGCCACATGCCTCTTGTGTCTGAGCCGTTGAATTGAGATTCTACTTTGTCTCTGTACTGACGCTTAGCTTGTTTGATAGCCTTGCGGAGGGAATAGCTGCACTGTTTGTATTCGGTCATGTTACCAGACACCTTGCCCTGTTTAAAAGCAGTGGTTCGCGCTTTCAGTTCCACGCGAATGCTGCCATCAATCCACGGTTTCTGGTTAGGGAATGTTTTAATCGTTGCTATGGGAACGACATCTTCAACGCACGTTCTAATGAACTCGCACACCGAATCAGCGTATTCGTCAATATTGTTATCTGACGCAATACGAAACATATCCCAGTCCACGTAATGGAAGCAGTCTTGGAGTGTGGAGTCAGCTTGGTCGGACCAGCGTTGGACAGACCTCAGCGTGGGAGCCTCTTGTTTTAGTTTCTGTCTGTAGGCAGGGATCAACAAAATGGAGTCGTGGTCAGCTTTTCCGAAAGGGGGGCGGGGCAGGGCCTTATATGCGTCGCGGAAGTTAGAGTAACAATGATCCAAGGTTTTTCCACCCCTGGTTGCGCAATCGATATGCTGATAAAATTTAGGGAGTCTTGTTTTCAGATTAGCCTTGTTAAAATCCCCAGCTACAATGAATGCAGCCTCCGGATAAATGGTTTCCAGTTTGCAAAGAGTTAAATAAAGTTTGTTCAGAGCCATCGATGTGTCTGCTTGGGGGATATATACGGCTGTGATTATAATCGAAGAGAATTCTCTTGGTAGATAATGCGGTCTACATTTGATTGTGAGGAATTCTATATCAGGTGAACAGAAGGATTTGAGTTCCTGTATGTTTCTTTCATCACACCATGTCTCGTTCGCCATAAGGCATACGCCCGCCCCTCTTCTTACCAGAAAGATGTTTGTTTCTGTCGGCGCGATGCGTGGAGAAACCCGTTGGCTGCACCGCCTCGGATAGCGTCTCTCCAGTGAGCCATGTTTCCGTGAAGCAAAGAACGTTACAGTCTCTGATGTCCCTCTGGAATGCTACCCTTGCTCGGATTTCATCAACCTTGTTGTCAAGAGACTGGACATTGGCAAGAAGAATGCTAGGGAGTGGTGCACGGTGTGCCCGTCTCCGGAGTCTGACCAGAAGACCGCCTCGTTTCCCTCTCTTTCGGAGTCGTTTTATTGGGTCGCTGCCTGGGATCCATACCGTTGTCCTGTTTGAAATGCAGAACACCGGATCCGCGTCGCGAAAAACATATTCTTGGTCGTACTGATGGTGAGTTGACGCTGATCTTATATTCAGTAGTTCTTCTCGACTGTATGTAATGAAACCTAAGATGACCTGGGGTACTAATGTAAGAAATAACACGTAAAAAAAAAACTGCATAGTTTCATAGGAATGCGAAGCGAGGCGGCCATCTCTGTCGGCGCCGGAAGTGTATACTTGATGATTGAGTTGGAGGCGTGCATGGCCACGCAGTCGTGGGTGAACAGGGAGTACAGGAGAGGGCTGAGAATGCACCCTTGTGGGGCCCCAGTGTTGAGAATCAGCGGGGTGGAGATGTTGTTACTTACCCTCACCACCTGGGGGCGGCCCGTCAGGAAGTCCAGGACCCAGTTGCACAAGGCGGGTGTCTCGAGCTTGATGACGAGTTTGGAGGGTACTATGGTGTTAAATGCTGAGCTGTATTCGATGAACAGCATTCTCACATAGGTATTCCTCTTGTCCAGATGGGTCAGGGCAGTGTGCAGTGTGATTGCGTCGTCTATGGACCTATTGGGGCGGTAAGCTAATTGGAGTGGGTCTAGGGTGTCAGGTAGGGTGGAGGTGATATGGTCCTTGACTAGCCTCTCAAAGCACTTCATGTTGACGGAAGTGAGTGCTACGGGGCGGTAGTCATTTAGCTCATTTACCTTAGCTTTCTTGGGAACAGGAACAATGGTGGCCCTCTTGAAGCATGTGGGGACAGCAGACTGGGATAAGGATTGATTGAATATGTCAGTAAACACACCAGCCAGCTGGTCTGCGCATGCTCTGAGGACGCGGCTGGGGATGCCGTCTGGGCCTGCAGCCTTGCGAGGGTTGACATGTTTAAATGTTAAATGCTGCAGTGAAGGAGAGCCCGCAAGTTTTGGTAGCGGGACGTGTCAGTATTGTCCTCAAAGCGATTAAAGAAGTTGGTTAGTCTCTCTGGGAGCAAGACATCCTGGTCCGCGACGGGGCTGGTTTTCCTTTTGTAGTCCATGATTGACTGTAGACCCTGCCACATGCCTCTCGTGTCTGAGCCATTGAATTGCGACTCTACTTTGTCTCTATACTGACACTTAGCTTGTTTGATTGCCTTGCGGAGGGAATAGCTACACTGTGTGTATTCGGTCATGTTTCCGGTCACCTTGCCCTGATTAAAAGCAGTGGTTCGTGCTTTCAGTTTTGCGTGAATGCTGTCATCAATCCACGGTTTCTGGTTTGAGAATGCTTTAATAGACGCTGTGGGTACGACATGGCCGATGCACTTGCAAATAAACCCGCTCACCAACTCAGCGTATTCGTCAATGTTGTTGTTCGCCGCAATGCGGAACATATCCCCCTCTTCAAAGGGGGGGAAACTCTAGACCCAAACTTCTACAGACCTATATCTATCCTACCCTGCCTTTCTAAGGTCTTCGAAAGCCAAGTCAACAAACAGATTACCGACCATTTCGAATCCCACCGCACCTTCTCCGCTATGCAATCTGGTTTCAGAGCTGGTCATGGGTGCACCTCAGCCACGCTCAAGGTCCTAAACGATATCTTAACCGCCATCTGAAATGATTGCCTCGCCTGGTTCACCAACTACTTCTCTGATAAGAGTTCAGTGTGTCAAATTGGAGGGCCTGTTGTCCGGGCCTCTGGCAGTCTCTATGGGGGTGCCACAGGGTTCAATTCTTGGGCCGACTATCTTCTATGTATACATCAATGATGTCGCTCTTGCTGCTGGTGAGTCTCTGATCCACCTCTACGCAGACGACACAATTCTGTATACATCTGGCCCTTCTTTGGACACTGTGTTAACAACCCTCCAGCCGAGCTTCAATGCCATACAACTCTCCTTCCGTGGCCTCCAACTGCTCTGAAATTCAAGTAAAGCTAAATGCATTCTCTTCAACCGATCGCTGCCCACACCTGCTCGCCCGTCCAGCATCACTACTCTGGACGGTTCTGACTTAGAATATGTGGACAACTACAAATACCTAGGTGTCAGGTTAGACTGTAAACTCTCCTTCCAGACTCACATTAAGCATCTCCAATCCTAAATTAAATCTAGAATTGGCTTCCTATTTCGCAAACAAAGCATCCTTCACTCATGCAGGCAAACATACCCTTGTTAAACTGACTCTCCTACCGATCCTTGACTTTGGCGATTTCATTTACAAAATAGCCTCCAACACTCTACTCAGCAAATTGGATGCAGTCTATCACAGTGCCATCCGTTTTGTCACCAAATCCCCATATACTACCCACCACTGCGACTTGTATGCTCTCGTTGGCTGGCCCTCGCTTCATATTCGTCGCCAAACCCACTGGATCCAAGTCATCTTTTAGTCTTTGCTAGGTAAAGCCCTGCCTTATCTCAGCTCACCTTGTCACCACAGCAGCACCCACCCGTAGCACACACTCCAGCAGGTATATTTCACTGGTCACCCCAAGGCCTATTCCTCCTTTGGCCGCCTTTCCTTCCAGTTCTCTGCTGCCAATGACTGGAACGAATTGCAAAAATCACTGAATCTCCCTCACTAACTTTAAGCACCAGCTGTCAGAGCCGCTCACAGATCACTGTACCTGTACATAGCCCATCCAACTATCTCATCCCCATACTGTTTTTTTTCTCTCCTTTGCAGCCCAGTATCTCTACTTGCACATTCATCTTCTGCACATCTGTCACTCCAGTCTATCACACCAATGTATAATTGCTCAATTGTAATTATTTTGCCACTATGGCCTATTTATTGCCTTACCTCCCTTATCTTACCTCATTTGCACACACAGTATATAGACTTTTTTCTATTGTGTTATTGACTGTATGTTTTGTTTATTCCATGTGTAACTCTGTGTTGTTGTCGCACTGCTTTGCTTTATCTTGGCCAGGTCACAGTTGTAAATGAGAAGTTGTTATCAATTAGCCTATCTTGTAAAAAAAATTAAAAAGTGATTTATTTATTTAAATAATAGGTCATCAATTTGGGCACCAGGCGTGTCCATATCTGGTTTGAACATCTACTCTACGGTCCATATAGCCTCCCAAGCCAAAACCTATATGAATATCTGCCATCAGATGGTAGTGTCAAACTACATTTACCCTGTAAACAAATGAATGAGAAGAGTGATCAAATCAGGCAGCTGATTTAAATAACCCTATAGACAAATCATCAGCTGTATTTACATGGACTTACAGTATGATATCGTTTACAATTAGGATTTGTGTAATGCCATTATTCATATCACGGAATAAATGACCATTTGAATAGAAACCATAACCATAACCTAAACCATGAGAAAAGGAGAAAGGAACTATTTATTTAACAGAAATACAAAATGTATCACTTTTTGTGATCGCTTATATGTGTCTATATGATATAATATACAGTAAGTTTAAAAATAAGAACCATATTTGGAAGCAATAGCAGACCAACTACAATGTAAACAGTCCATACATAGGCTATGTGCATATATGACGCCTGCGCCAACAAAAATAAAACGTCTCAACCGGTCTGCCATCAGCACATACTGTAATACAGAGAAAAAAATATATTCAAAAACCATACTAGTTCATAACCAGTACACAAGTAAAAACAAACATAGGACAAGTTCTGACTGTGCCTATGGGGCCTGAGAGATCTGTCACGTTGCCCAGGAGTGGGAGTATTTCTCACCAAGCTGCATTTAGCCATGTATGTATTTATTTACAGTGATAGTGGCTGAGGCTATGGGGACCTGAATGGAAACAATAACAACACATCAAAATAAATGTGTTTAACTGCCAGCACAAAGTCCAATCACATTGGGTCACATTTGTGTGTAAAGGCTCTCTGGCTCCAGGCAGGTGTGCTTAGCTGGTTTGCCTCTAAGCCAGGAACCCAGAGATACCGAAGTGCTGCTAGCTGACCGGAGTGGGGCTTCACTGTAAACTGTAACAACACCCTGCTCTTCAGCTCAGAGTCCTGAGACATCACTAGCCTTCCAGTTGCTCCAGCAGGGGGTTGGCTTCACTCTCAGGGGTCTTGACGCTGTCCGTCCTGACTATGCACGTTGGGCGGTGGTGATTCAACATGATGATCAGCTGCTGCCGCTCATGCTTCAGCTCCTCAATCTGAGCTTTGAGTTCAGAGTTCATCACCTCTAGTCTCTCTGATTCCTGAGACAGTGGGGGCAGGAAGATCATTACTTATTCCTAGAAAACTGGAGAATTATTTCACATTTCATTAAAGAAAAACCTCTCACCCTTTGTAGATAGTCTGTCCTCTCCTTTTTTTTGTTTCTACAGCGTGCTGCTGCTACTTTGTTTTTCTCTCTCCTTCGTTTCCTCCTGTCTTCTTCCTCATCTCTCTACATTAAAGGAAAATGCAAACGTATTTTAAAACCGAACAAGGTGGAAAATGGACCCCGCAATTACAGTTCAACTGCAGGAAACAATCTAAAAGCGGGTTACTTGTTTTAATGATAATTCTGTCCAATAGGTGATGCTATTGGTCAACATTAAAGGCCCAGTACAATCAAAAACATGATATTCTGTGACACACACCCAAACGTTGAATAATAGTAAAGACATCAAAACTATGAAATAACACATATGGAATCATGTAGTAACCAAACCAGTTTTAAAATATATTTGAGATTCTTCAAAGTAGCCACCCTTTGCCTTGACAACAGCTTTGGACACCCTTAGCATTCTCTCAACCAGCTTCATGAGGAATGCTTTTCCAACCGTCTTGAAGGAGTTCCCACATATGCTGAGCACTTGTTGTGTCTACTTTTCCTTCACTCTGCAGTCCAACTCATCCCAAACCATCTCAATTGGGTTGAGGTCAGGTGATTGTGAAGGCCAGGTCATCTGATGCAGCACTTTATCACTCTCCTTCTTGGTCAAATAGCCCTTACACAGCTGTTGAAAAACAAATGATAGTGGGACTAAGTGCAAACCAGATGGACTGGTGTATCGCTGCTGAATGCTGTGGTAGCCATGCTGGTTAAGTGTACCTTGAACTCTAAATAAATCACTGACAGCGTCACCAACAAAGCACCCCCACACCTCCTCCACGCTTCACGGTGAAAACCACACATACTCTGAGTCTCACAAAGACACGGCAGATGTAACCAAAAATCTCAAATTTGGACTGATCAGGCCAAAAGGTCCGATTTCCACCGGTCTAATGTCCATTGCTCCTGTTTCTTGGCCCAAGCAAGCCTCTTATTATTGGTGTCCTTTAGTAGTGGTTTCTTTGCTGCAATTCGAGCATGAACGTCTGATTCACACAGTCTCCTCTGAACAGTTCATGTTGAGAAGTGTGTTACTTGAACTCTGAAGCATTTATTTGAGCTGTAATCTGAGGTGCAGTTAACTGCCGATTGCTGAGTCTGGTAACCAATGAACTTATCCTCTGCAGCAGAGGTAACTCTGGATCTTCCTTTCATGGTGGTCCTCATGAGAGCCAGTTTCATGACAGCGCTTGATGATTTTTGCGACTGCACTAGAAGAAATTTAGAAAGTTCTTGAAATTTTACGGATTGACTGACCTTCATGTCTTAAAGTAATGATGGACTGTCATTTTTTCTTTACTTATTTGAGCTGTTCTTGCCATAATATGGACTTGTTTTTTACCAAATAGGGCTACACCCCTACCTTGTCACAACGCAACTGATTGGCTGAAACGCATTAAGGTAAGATATTCCACAAATTCACTTGAATTTGAAATGTATTCCAAGTGTCGACCTCATGAATCTGGTTGAGAGAATGCCAAGAGTGTGCAAAGCTGTCATCAAGGCAAAGGGTGGGTACATTGAAGAATCTCAAATATATTTTGATTTGTTGAAAACTTTTTGGGTTACTACATGATTCCATGTGTGTAATTTCATAGTTTTGATGTCTTCACTATTATTCTACAACGTAGAAAATCATAAAAATAAAGAAAAACCCTGGAATGAGTAGGTGTGTCCAAACATTTGACTGGTACTGTATGCATGCATGTCAGCGGAGGCTCCTCAGAGGAGGAAGGGGAGGACCATCCTCCTCAGTGAACTTCATAAAAATAAATGTAAAACATTTAGACAAAACTATACTAAATAGATTCACATTTCACCAAATAATGTATTAAAACACACTGTTTTGCAATGAAGGTCTACAGTAGCCTCAACAGCACTCCATGGTGTAGCCGGAGGACAGCTAGCTTCCCTCCTCCTCTTGTTATATTGACTTCAAATACAAAACCTAGGAGGCTCTTCGTTCTCACCCCCTTCCATAGATTTAAACAGTAATTATGACAACTTCCAGAGGACGTCCTCCAACCTATCAGAGCTCTTGCAGCATGAACTCACATGTTGTCCACCCAATCAAAGGATCAGATAACTAATCTAGTACTGAAAGCATAAGATACAGCTAGCTAGCACTGCAGCGCATAAAATTTGGTGAGTAATTGACTCAGAGAGAGAAAGACAATCAAAATGGCCTACCCCTTCACAGAACAGCACAAACGGTCTCTAACCAGAATAGAAAGAGTGGGAGGCCCGGTGCACAACTGAGAAAGAAGACAAGTACATTAGAGTGTCTAGTTTGAGAAACAGATGCCTCTCACAAGTCCTCAACTGGCAGCTTCATTAAATGGTACCCGCAAAACACCAGTCTCAATGTCAACAGTGAAGAGGCGACTTCAGGATCCTGGTGTTTCGATAAAATAATTGTAAAAAATAATTACTGTTTTCGGTTTCAATTATTTTGGTTGAATGCTGTAACACAGAATAAAACGATTAATAAAAGTTCCATGATTGCCCATTCATTACTGCTTAACACATACAAACTATAATTTATTCACTTTAATAAAATATTTCAGTTGTGCATTTTATTTGATTACTATTTCATTCCAAGCAAGTCATCATCTCATCTCTGTGGAGCTGCTGCCTGTGCTGCCTGACAAAAATCACTATTTTGTAGTTCTTCTAAGTAAATAAGGCATACTTTTATGATGGCTGAATACCAACTATCAATCACTTTGATCCTGCATTTTCAGGTAAAGAGACCTCTATGCTCTCTATGTCCTCACGATTGCGAATTCTTGTCTCTTCCATAGCAGTCGTAAATGATACACAGACCAAGTAGATGCGCTATGGATTATGGTCATTGTTGTTAATTACCACAGTTTAATACACTAAAGTATGTAGAATATTGGCCTGTTGGAAACTACAACTCCTTACAGTTCAAACGGGATTGGATTTATTTCTAGAGCAATGTGCACATGGAGTTCAAAGAAGAAAAAGGAACTAAATGAAATTCAAATAATTGAACCGAAGTCAGTCAATAAGTTGTTTAAAACCCGAAAAATAACCAACATTTTGGTGAAATCACTAACCATGGATGCAAAGTAAAAAATGAAATAAACAGGGCAAAAAGTTTGTTTACCAACGCTCACGCCTATCCATTGCCCCACGACATTTTGATAGAGGCAATGGGAAAACAGGTTCATATAAACAGCACCCATGCTGTTCTTGCTTGATAAGTTGCTCTTCGCTAAAAGAGGCTATTTTTGTTTCTTTTTGACCATTTTAATTTAAAACAATCACAATAAGGTATTTAATTGTTATCTAGAAATGATTTGATATTGAGATAAAAACAGCTGCATTGGACCTTTAGGTAGACACTTAAGTCCCTCTGAGGTCTGGGAACAAAACATTATGTTTTCAAACTTCTGTGATGGTTAGAAAAGTTACAAAAAACAAAACAAAAAAATGAATGGTCTTAAACAGTAAAATTACCTGAAAGATATCTGGATTTCAACTTCTGACAACATCTTCAAGAACCAAAGCAAAACTTTCAATCTCACCTCTGTTTTGATGGTTAGGGGCCTCTTCCCTAGCTTGCCCAGGAAGTGCAGTGGAGAGAGCATGGCCCCCAGTTCCCGGAGGTTGGTGTATTTGAGCTGGTCAGTCAGTGTGGTGTACGGGATCCCTGCCAGGGGACCCAGGCTGGGCAATGAGCCGGCTGTCATCCGAGGATCTGGGATTGGTCCCGGCATCATATAAGACCCAGCCGTGACCACAGCTGATAGGAACAGGGACAAAAGGGCAGGAAAATACATGAAGAAAATCGAAGATGTGGATTGAGATGTACAATTCACCACCTTGTCCCCATGTTCTGAATATTTCACAACATTTTGCAGCTGTACCAGAGTAAAAGATCTGAATACATTTTACTCAAAATATTCACATTTCAAACCTGCTTCTAGTTTTGGTATAGTAGACAGATAATTGGTTTACTTTCATTTCAGTCTGCTAAAGGGCTTAAATGTGTCATTTCCACGAGTGCACCTGGTTTCCCTGGCAGCCTTCTCTAATGAAATGTTGGCATGTTGCAGAGCAGGAGGCCGAGGCTGTCTCCCATTAGGCCATTTTATTATTTCATCTCTCTTTTTTCTGGAATGTATGTATACTCCCATTTACAGAGGTCTTGGCAAGGATCTATGTGGTTTTTTTTTTTATTCCCAAGAAGGCCAAGAGAGGCACACAACCCTGCACAAAAGTAGACTCAGACACGTTCCACTTTATCCCACGGAGAGCTACAGACTGCCATTGCCAACAAACATCCATTTCCCATGTTTTCCTCCATATGAGCCTTTTCTCCATGTCAGCGAGGTGGAATGTGGCTGGAGGATCTCAGGACAATGTGGCCAACCCTGGTTCTCTGATAAAGGCCCTTCCTCTATCCCTTCTCCTTCTATTTTGTCTGACTAAACTGACACTATCCAAGAGCTATGGTGTCATACTTGTTCACCGGCATCTTGCCTGTAAATCTGTTTGGTTTATAACTGTAGTGATATACAGTGCATTCGGAAAGTATACAGACCCCTTCATTTTTTCCACATTTTGTTACGTTACAGCCTTAATCTAAAATGGATTAAATAAATATTAAAAAATCATGAATCTACACACAACACCCTATAATGCCAAAGTGAAAACAGATTTTTTGAAATTTCTGCAAATGTATTACAAATAAAAAACAGAAATACCTTATTTACATAAGTATTGACACCCTTTGCTATGAGATTTGAAATTGAGCTCAGGTGCATCCTGTTCCCATTGATCATCCTTGAGATGTTTACAACTTTGAGTCCACCGGTGGTAAATACAATTGACTGGACATGATTTGGAAAGGGACATGCCTGTCTATATAAGGTCCCACAGTTGACAGTGCATGACAGAGCAAAAACCAAGCCATGAGGTCGAATGAATTGTCCGTAGAGCTCCGAGACATAATTGTGTCGAGGCACAGATCTGGGGAAGGGTTCCAACAAATATCCGCAGCATTGAAGGTTCCCAAGAACACAATGGCCTCCATCATTCTTAAATGGAAGAGGTTTGTAACCACCCAGACTCTTCCTAGAACTGGCTGCCCGGCCAAACTGAGCAATCAGGGGAGAAGGGCCTTGGTCAGGGAGGTGACCAAGAACCCGATGATCACTCTGACAGAGCTCCAGAGTTCCTCTGTGGAGATGAGAGAACCTTCCAGAAGGACAACCATCTCTGCAGCACTCCACCAACCAGGCCTTTATGGCAGAGTGTTCAGACGGAAGCCACTCCTCAGCAAAGGGCACATGACAGTCCGCTTGGAGTTTGCCAAAAGGCACCTAACAGAGACTCTCAGACCATTAGAAACAAGATTCTCTGGTCTGATGAAACCATGACTGAACTATTTGGCCTAAATGCCAAGTGTCACATCTGGAGGAAACCTGGCAACATCCCTAAGGTGAAGCATGGTGGTGGCAGGATCATGCTGTGGGGATGTTTTTCAGCAGCATGGACTATGGACTGGGAGGCTAGTCAGGATCAAGGGAAAGATGAACAGAGCAAAGTACAGAGAGAGCCTTGATGAAAACCTGCTCCAGAGTGCTCAGGACCTCAAACTGGGGGCGAAGTTTCACCTTCCAACAGGACAATGACCCTAAGCACACAGCCAAGACAACGCAGGAGTGGCTTCGGGACAAGTCTCTGAATGTCCTTGAGTGACAGAGCCAGGACTGGAGACCCGAATCTCCCCATCCAATCTGACATAGCTTGAGGATCTGCAGCAAAGAATGGGAGAAACTCCCCAAATACAGGTGTGCCAAGCTTGTAGTGTCATACCAAAGAAGACTTGAGGCTGTAATCGCTGCCAAAGGTGCTTCAACAAAGTACTGAGTATAGGGTCTGAATACTTATCACATCTCTTTTTTCCAATACATTTGCAAATGTCTAAAACCCTGTTTTGGCTTTGTTATTATGGGGTAATTGTGTGTAGATTGATGAGGGGAAAAAACTACTTAATCAGTTTAAGAATAAGGCTGAAACGTAACAACATTTGGAAAGAGTCTAGGAGTCTGAATACTTTCCGAATGCACTACGTTTCGCAAGGACATCTGCTTCTATTCCCAGGAGAGTAGCAAGTAATTAATTTGGTAGGATGATAGATAGGGTATATAAACTCAGCAAAAGAAGAAACGTCCTCTCACTGTCAACTGCGTTTATTTTCAGCAAACTAAACATGTGTAAATATTTGTATGAACATAACAAGATTCAACAACTGAGACAAACTGAACAGGTTCCGCAGACATGTGCCTAACATAAATGGAATAATGTGTCCCTGAACAAAGGGGAGGGTCAAGATCAAAAGTAACAGTCCCTATCTGGTGTGGCCACCAGCTGCATTAAGTACTGCAATGAATCTCCTCATTTTACATTACATTTAAGTCATTTAGCAGACGCTCTTATCCAGAGCGACTTACAAATTGCTGCGTTCACCTTATGACATCCAGTGGAACCGCCACTTTACAATAGTGCATCTAAATCTTTTAAGGGAGGGGGGGTGAGAAGGATTACTTTATCCTTTCCTAGGTATTCCTTAAAGAGGTGGGGTTTCAGGTGTCTCCGGAAGGTGGTGATTGACTCCGCTGTCCTGGCGTCGTGAGGGAGTTTGTTCCACCATTGGGGGGCCAGAGCAGTGAACAGTTTTGACTGGGCTGAGCGGGAACTGTACTTCCTCAGTGGTAGGGAGGCGAGCAGGCCAGAGGTGGATGAACGCAGTGCCCTTGTTTGGGTGTAGGGCCTGATCAGAGCCTGGAGGTACTGAGGTGCCGTTCCCCTCACAGCTCCGTAGGCAAGCACCATGGTCTTGTAGCGGATGCGAGCTTCAACGGGAAGCCAGTGGAGAGAGCGGAGGAGCGGGGTGACGTGAGAGAACTTGGGAAGGTTGAACACCAGACGGGCTGCGGCGTTCTGGATGAGTTGTAGGGGTTTAATGGCACAGGCAGGGAGCCCAGCCAACAGCGAGTTGCAGTAATCCAGACGGGAGATGACAAGTGCCTGGATTAGGACCTGCGCCGCTTCCTGTGTGAGGCAGGGTCGTACTCTGCGGATGTTGTAGAGCATGAACCTACAGGAACGGGCCACCGCCTTGATGTTAGTTGAGAACGACAGGGTGTTGTCCAGGATCACGCCAAGGTTCTTAGCGCTCTGGGAGGAGGACACAATGGAGTTGTCAACCGTGATGGCGAGATCATGGAACGGGCAGTCCTTCCCCGGGAGGAAGAGCAGCTCCGTCTTGCCGAGGTTCAGCTTGAGGTGGTGATCCGTCATCCACACTGATATGTCTGCCAGACATGCAGAGATGCGATTCGCCACCTGGTCATCAGAAGGGGGAAAGGAGAAGATTAATTGTGTGTCGTCTGCATAGCAATGATAGGAGAGACCGTGTGAGGTTATGACAGAGCCAAGTGACTTGGTGTATAGCGAGAATAGGAGAGGGCCTAGAACAGAGCCCTGGGGGACGCCAGTGGTGAGAGCCACGCCACCTGGTAGGAGCGACCTGTCAGGTAGGATGCAATCCAAGCGTGGGCCGCGCCGGAGATGCCCAACTCAGAGAGGGTGGAGAGGAGTATCGAAGGCAGCCGATAGGTCTAGAAGGATGAGAGCAGAGGAGAGAGAGTTAGCTTTAGCAGTGCGGAGCGCCTCCGTGATACAGAGAAGAGCAGTCTCAGTTGAATGACTAGTCTTGAAACCTGACTGATTTGGATCAAGAAGGTCATTCTGAGAGAGATAGCGGGAGAGCTGGCCAAGGACGTCACGTTCAAGAGTTTTGGAGAGAAAAGAAAGAAGGGATACTGGTCTGTAGTTGTTGACATCGGAGGGATCGAGTGTAGGTTTTTTCAGAAGGGGTGCAACTCTCGCTCTCTCATGGACTGCACCAGATTTGCCATTTAAAGCTGTGAGATGTTACCCCAGTCCTTCACCAAGGCACCTGCAAGTTCCCAGACATTTCTGAGGGGAATGGTCCTAGCCCTCACCCTCCGATCCAACAGGTCCCAGATGTGCTCAATGGGATTGAGATCCGGGCTCGTTGCTGGCCATGGCAGAACACTGACATTCCTGTCTTGCAGGAAATCACGCACAGAACAAGCAGTATGGCTGGTGGCATTGTCATGCTGGAGGGTCATGTCAGAATGAGCCTGCAGGAAGGGTACCACATGAGGGAGGAGGATGTCTTCCCTGTAACGCACAGCATTGAGATTGCCTGCAATGACAAGCTCAGTCCTATGCAATGACAACAAGCTCAGTCCGATGATGCTGTGACACACCGCCCCAGACCACGATGGACCCTCCACATCCAAATCGATCCAGCCCCAGATTACAGGTCTCGGTGTAACGCTCATTCTTTCTATGATAAACGCAAATCCGACCATCACCCCTGGTGAGACAAAACCGCGACTCGTCAGTGAAGAGCACTTTTTGCCAGTCCTGTCTGGTCCAGCGACGGTGGGTTTGTGCCCATAGGCGACGTTGTTGCCGGTGATGTCTGGTGAGGACCTGCCTTACAACAGGCCTACAAGCCCTCAGTCCAGCCTCTCTCAGCCTATTGCGGACAGTCTGAGAACTGATGGAGGGATTGTGCATTCCTGGTGTAACTCGGGCAGTTGTTGCCATTCTGCACCTGTCCCGCAGGTGTGATGTTCAGATGTACCGAACCTGTGCAGATGTTGTTACACGTGGTCTACCACTGCGAGGACGATCAGCTGATGGTCCTGTCTCCATATAGCGCTGTCTTAGGCGTCTCACAGTACGGACATTGCAATTTCTTTGCCCTGGCCACATCTGCAGTCCTCATTCCTCCTTGCAGCATGCCTAAGGCACATTCAAGTAGATGAACAGGGACCCTAGGCATCTTTCTTTTGGTGTTTTTCAGAGTCAGTAGAAAGGCCTCTTTAGTGTCCTAAGTTTTCATAACTGTGTCCTTAATTGCCTACCGTCTGTACGCTGTTAGTGTCTTAACGATGTGGTGGTGTGGGGACTGTGCTTTGGCAAAGTGGGTGAGATTATATTCTGCCTGTTTGGCCCTGTCTGGGGGTATCATCGGATGGGGCCACAGTGTCTCCTGACCCCTCCTGTCTCAGCCTCCAGTATTTATTCTGCAGTAGTTTGTGTTGGGGGGCTAGGGACAGTCTTTTATATCTGGAGTATTTCTCCTGTCTTATCCGGTGTCCTGTGTAAATTCAAGTATGCTCTCTAATTCTCCCTTTCTCTTTCTGGGAGGACCTGAGCCCTAGGACCATGCCTCAGGACTACCTGGCATGATGACTCCTTGTAGTCCCCAGTCCACCTGGCTGTGCAGCTGCTCCAGTTTCAACTGTTCTGCCTGCGGCTATGAAACCTGACCTGTTCACTGTGATTACTATTATTTGACCATGCTGGTCATTTATGAACATTTGAACATCTTGGCCATGTTCTGTTATTAATCTCCACCCAGCACAGCCAGAAGAGGACTGGCACCCCTCATAGCTTGGTTCCTCTCTAGGTTTCTTCCTAGGTTTTAGCCTTTCTAGGGAGTTTTTCCTAGCCACTGTGCTTCTACACCTGCATTGCTTGCTGTTTGGGGTTTTAGACTGGGTTTCAGTACATCACTTTGATATATCAGCTAATGTAAGAAGGGCTTTATAAATACATTTGATTTGAGTTAACGACCGTTCCACAAGTGCATGTTCATGAACTGTTTATGGTTCATTGAACAAGCATGGGGAACAGTGTTTAAACCCTTTACAATGAAGATCTGTGAAGCCATTTGGATTTTTACAAATTATCTTTGAAAGACAGGGTCTGGAAAAGGGGACATTTCTTTTTTTTGCTTTGTTTAGGTTACACTGTAGCTCACTTAACAGTGTCTCAATATCGCTTGTTTAAACAAAAGCATTTTAAATTAACTGCTTGACTCTACAAAATGTTGCCTCACTCATTTGTAAGCTTGCATCAGCCATTCATTATTTTGCTACTATTCAATGCAAAGGTTACCATGAAAATCAACCGGCTCTAAAATCAAAGAGAAGGTGCGTAGAGAGAGGTAGCCAAGAACAGCTAGATACCACAACTCTCCCAAGGATATCAGAGCCTGTTGCATGCTGCAGACAATACCACTGTCTGATTTCACATTTCCCACCACATTATGGACTGAAATGGACTTACAGATATACTCACAACACCAACTAAATAACACCCCTGGGGTACAACCTGGGTAAAGAATCATATTAGCGTATACCTTTGTTCTGAATGTACAGTATCCTTCCAAAAGATCTAAAAATAGAAATAGCTTGAGCTCAGCAGGATATGCAAGCATTCAAGTAATGGCTGAGTGAATGATGAGGGAAAAACAAACAGAACATAAACTGTTTTCTTTGTTTGGAAGTTAGCATGCCATAGGATGCCATTTCCATCGCTATTCACACAGCCGTAACACATCTGGACAACAGGAACACCTATGTGAGAATACTGTTCATTGACTACAGTACAGCATTCAACACTATTGTTCCCTCCAAGCTCAACACAAAGCTCTGGGTCTGGACACCACCCTCTGCAACTGGACCCTGGACTTCCTGACGAGCAGAGCACAGGCTGTGAGGATTGGCAACACCTCCTCCACACTGACTCTTAAAGTTTCCTCGGCCCTCTTCCTATACACCTATGACTGCATGGCTTTGCATGACACCACAGTTATATATAGGCCTGATAACTAACAACAAGTCAGCCTACAGAGAGGAAGTAAGTGAACTTGCAACCTCTCCCTCAACATCAGCAAAACAAAGGAGTTGATTGTTGACTTCAGGAAGCAGAGGAGGGAACATGACCTGACTCAAATGAACGGGACTGCAGTAGAGTCAGCAGTTTTAAGTTCCTCCGTGTCCACATCACTGAGGACATGACATTGACCAACAACACCACCACTCTTGTCAAGAGGGTGCAACAGCATCTCTACTTCCTAAGGCAGCTGAAGAAATTCACATGCCACCCGGGTCCTATATACTACTGCTGCACCATCAAGAGCGCCCTGACTGGTTGGAACGCGGCCTGGAACGAAAATTGCTCCATCCACGACCGCAAGGCCCTCCAGCTTGTGATGAAGATGGCCCAGTACATCACTGGTACCGTGCTCCCACCCATCTAGGAAATCTACTCAGAACGGTGCCTGAGGAAGGCCCGCAGCATCATTAAGGACCACACACACCCCAGCCACAAGCCGTTCACTCCCTTACCATCAGGCAGTCGGTATCAGAGCTTGAGGTCTGATAGAAACTGTCTCGGAGCCTGTTGGTATCTACAAGCAATCAGACTGCTGAACACTAACTGGACTGACCACCTGCACAGACTCTCCAGAACTTAGCACACACACACACACTACCAGACTCCTATTATGATTTCTAAATGCTGCACAACTTAAACACTTGCCTCCCAAACCCCCCTTCTCCAAAACGTGTAAATATTGGACTAAACATTGTGCCTTCCTGTATTATACTTGTGCTAAAAAATGTATTCTGTTGTACTGAGCCATTTACTTTATGTCTGTATTTTTTATATTTTATTATTGATTATTTGTGTTGTGAAGGAACCTGCAAGTAAGCATTTTGTTGGACGGTGAATACCATGTGTATCCCGTACATACGGCTAATAAAACTTCAAACTAGTAAAAGAGTACAGTAATCCAGACACCAACTAAAACTCAGGATACATTGATACAGGATGTCCTACCTCTGACCCAAATAATAGAAAGTACTGAAGGTTTCCTTCAAATGTCTATACAGCTTGGGCCTATGCCGTTTAGTCGTACAACGTTGAGTTGCAATTAATGGGACCCAAGCAAAGTAAGCCAATAACCTCACTCTGGGCAAGGTACCAAGACAAGTAATTCGAGGTTTTTGTGTATTTGCATGCAAGTGTAGCCTGTTTCACTCAAGAATATGCTAGCCCTTTCTATCTGCCCCCTCCCTCCACCACCTAACTGCCCTAATGTGCAACACTAAATCTACCAACAACTTCCATTTGCCCTCCTTTTACAGCAAATTCTGTTCAACTAAGTAAATAATTTACTAAAATATTACCATTGCACAGATACAACCCAATTTGGCTTAACAGATGAAAATATTGTAATTGTCAGTGTGTGTATATATATATATATATATATATATATATATATATATATATATATATATATATATCACACACAGTACCAGTCAAATGTTTTGACATACTCATTCAGGGTTTTTATTTTTTACTATTTTATACATTGTAGAATAATAGTGAAGACATCAAAACTATGAAATAACACATATGGAATCATGTAGTAACCAAAAGTGTTAAATCAAAATATATGTTATATTTTAGATTCTTCAAAGTACCCACCCTTTGCCTTGACAAATGTGCACACTCTTGGCATTCTCTCAACTATCTTCATGAGATAGTTACCTGGAATGCATTTCAATTAACAGCTGTGCCATTTTAAAAGTGAATTTGTGGAATTTCTTTCCTTAATGCATTTGAGCCAATCAGTTGTGTTGTGACATGGTAGGGGTGGTATACAGAAGGTAGCTCTATCTGGTAAAAGACCAAGTCCATATTACGGCAAGAACAGCTCAAATAATCAAGGAGAAATGATAGTCCATCATTACTTTAAGACATGGTCAGTCAATTTGGAAAATGTCAAGAACTTTATTCTAGTGCAGTCGCAAAAAACATCAAGTGCTATGATGAAACTGGCTCTCATGAGGACCGCCACAAAAAAGGAAGACCCAGAGTTACCTCTGCTGCAGAGAAGCCATGAAGTCCTGGCAGCTTTACCATTCCAGGTAACTACCTCATGAAGATAGTTGAGAGAATGCCAAGAGTGTGCAAATGTGTCAAGGCAAAGGGTTCATTAGAGTTACCAGCCTCAGATTGCAGCCCAAATAAATGCTACAGAGTTCAAGTAACAGACATCTCAACATCAACTGTTCAGAGGAGACTGTGTGAATCAGGACTTCATGGTCAAATTGCTGCAAGAAACCACTACTAAAGGACACCATTAAGAAGAAGAGACTTTCTTGGGCCAAGAAACACGAGCGATGGACATTAGACTGGTGGAAATCTGTCCTTTGGTCTGATTTTTGGCTCTAACCGTCGTGTCTTTGATAGAGTAGGTGAATGGATGATCTCCACATGTGTGGTTTCCACCATGAAGCATGGAGGAGGTGGAGTGATGGTGTGGGGGTGCTTTGCTGGTGACACTGTCAGTGATTTATTTGGAATTCAAGGCACACTTAACCAGCATGGTTACCACAGCATTCTGCAGTGATGCACCATCCCATCTGTTTTGTGCTTAGTGGGACTAACATTTGTTTTTCAACCGGACAATGACCCAAAACCCACCTCAAGCCTGTGTAAGGGCTATTTTACCAAGAAGGAGAGTGATGGGGTGCTGCATAAGATGACCTGGCCTCCACAATCACCCAACCTCAACCCAAGTAAGATGGTTTGGGATGAGTTGGACCGCAGAGTGAAGGTAAAGCAGCCAACAAGTGCTCAGCATATGTGGGAACTCCTTCAAGACTGTTGGAAAAGCATTCCTCATGAAGCTGGTTGAGAGAATGCCCCGAGTGTGCAAAGCGGTCATCAAGGCAAAGGGTGGCTACTTTGAAGAACCTAAAATGTATTTTGATTTGTTTAAAACTTTTTGGGTTACTACATGATTCCATGTGTTATTTCATAGTTATTTCTTCACTAATATTCTACAACGGAGAAAATAGTAAAAAGAAAAGAAAAACCCTGGAATGAGTAAGTGCGTCCAAACTTTTGCCTGGATAGATAGAGAGCGAGAGCTAACTAACAGAATAGATATTGGTATGTCTTAGCAAAACCTGTCTTAGCCTGCTTCACCTTATGTGCAGAACGTGATTCAATGTTTGCTATGTGGTGCACATTTTGATTGTACCAGACTGAAACCCATTTTTAAATCAAGAAAATACAAGCAAATGTCCATCATTTTGTCTCAGCATATAATTAGTTTCAGTTCTAAAGTTCCTCAAAAGGAAAGTACCAAGCCCAAAAACCTGGAAGTAATATGTGGAACTCCTCTGGTATTGTTGAAACTAGTACTGTTATGATGTTAGTTGCAATGCTACATGATAATGACCTTTGTGGCAGCTTTAGTAGCCTATGCAGTAGTCCCATACTTCAACAACCAGGTCCCTGTAATGTTTTTTTATGCAACAACTGTAATGTGCGTCTGTATACAAAGCCATAAGAATGTGCAGACAATTTTAATTAACAATAATACAAATATCTCCATAGCACAGTTTATGTGCAGGCTAACTGCAATTACACAGTCATTGCAGATATCTAAGAAAATGATCTAATAGATGTATTGTTGTCCTTGTATTAGAGATAAATACATCTTGGTAATTTATGCCCTGACTAAGTTGCTCTGGATAAGTGCATCTGCCCAATGAACAAAATGTATATCTTAATGTAATGTCCTGTGGTCCTGTAAAGCGCAGTTACATTGCATTCACAAAGAAACATGTTTTCTCCCTCCCAGTGAAAGTAAGGAATGAATGGTGAACAATAAGGCAGGGTTTATGAGCAATCCAATGTCTCATGTCAAGACACCTTTGGAGGTTTTCAATTGAGGACTGTGTACCTGCAACCTCACCATTCATACCAATAATCTATGTCCCAATAAAGGCAGATTAGAAAATGTAATTAAATTGAAATATGTATTATATGAATAAGAACGATACAAATGTGTTCATTACTCAATGATTTGGGTATGCAACAGGAAAAGTTAATACTAAAACAGAAAGTGAAAAAATAAAGAAACCTTTAACAGAGAGCTGAAAATAGTTGAGAAATGAGCATTATTACCAGAAGCCTATTTTATTTTACAGAAAAAATAGATCCAGCGTCCACTGTAAATAGTAGGCTACCTACTAAATTGATACATTGTCAGAATTCCATCACGTTTTTGTAAAACTCCTGAAAGCCCGTGTTTACACAGCAACAAGAAAAGTAAACCTGGTTAATAATGATACACTTGAGTCATGACTCATTTCAAAGCATTAGTTATATATTCAGTATGGCATGCATGTTATGTAACGGACTTTTGCAGTGATGAAACGTTAAACCAATTATACATGTTCGTTCAGGAAAAATTAAGTTGAAGAGAACCACTTTATTGGGATGAATAAACGTGTAGGTCTGCAAGCGTGCATACTAAACATGAAAACCATTGAGTGTAAAGTTGTCTTGTGAAGAACGTTTATAAACTCCATAAATGCTTAAATTAGGCTATTGCTGCCCAATCCAAAGAGAACGAAAGAACGGGATTGCACAATTGCGCACAATTGTCCACTGAAAAACTCATGAATTGCACACATTCGCAACTCAAGTGTGGCGCCCCAGTATAATAAATGTTTCTCGACTACGAAAATATATTACCTGACTTTGATCCCGAGTGCAACAGTTGTCCTTTCTTCTTGTCAGCTGAAGGTCGAGAGTATATTTTAAAAATTGGAAACCGTTGCATCAGCCCGTTTAAATAGTGATCCCTATCTGGGAGGATTTGGGAATGCGGAAATGAGTTATGCCAACTAGACGTAAACTGGGATGTAAAAAGCACAGCTCAAAGTGGGAGCAAGAAGTGGGGAAGTCCTATCCGTCCCTCCCCTAGAAACCAGAAAACAAACCCCTCCACTGACCCAGTGCAGAACAGGACAGACCCTGTCGTCTGCCCACGCACCTCAATTGGGATTCCGTGTGTAATTTACAACTGCCGTTAATGCCTATAAACGCCATTTTTGTTTGAATAATTCACTATATCAATACTCTCACCTTCTTTTCCAGAGACAGAAACACGGAGAGAGAGAGATCTTTTCTACAACAATTAAGAGAAACTACAAACAAGGGGAGCATCCATATCAAATTCAATGCGGGTTGTTTTTAGATATTATGAAATGCATTAATTGTGAAACTCGATGGAGCAACACTAGCTGGTATGTGTGATGTTTAACAATCAAAAAAAAGCACCCAAAATCACTTTGAATGAATATTTAATGTGAATATTTATCAATAAGCAATCAATGCTCATTAACTTTTTTTATTTGACAAACAAGTCCAAATCTGAGGTAAAAAAATAAATCATCATAAATTACATCTTGATAGATATAGCACTGGATGTTTTCATGGAAAACTCTAAACATTGTAACAATGAGGTCAAATCACAGTGGATGACATTGAGGTATCTATGTGAGTACTGAACATGGATGTTTACTTTAACACAACATTCATTGCTATTGATATACTATTCCCATTGAAGCACAAAACCATACAGTCAATTCCACAATACAGTTTACCAGATCAAACATATATGAACATTATTTGGAATTCCTCGGCATGCGTTAAAACCAGAACATACTTTATCCCCATCTGTAAAATGTATAGCCGTGCTTTTAGCTACATCAATTGTATCTGGAAGAAGTTTATACTTGCTGAGTCAAGTAACACATTTCATTGATGTAATCCTCAAACTGATGTGCTGACACCACAGCAAGTCTCTGATATCTTATTACAACTGGGGATACCAACTGCAGTGATCCACCAATCAACTCCCTCTGCTTACATTATAAGGCCAACAGGGTTGGAGACTTGAGGATATCAACAGATTCAGCCTTGCCCACTCCACTTTTGCGACCGTCAAACCCCTCTCCAAAGGAGTCGAGCTCGGGACAGGAGAATGTGAAAATGGTCAAGTAGCTGCTACAGGTGGGGGTCGAGGTCACAACAGGAGTGCTCAGAGGCTCTAGGTCGTTAGACACAGATTTGTACAGGGTTTCCCAGTCCGTAACCCCAAGGGAACCGCTCAGGTCAATGTCTGGTACAGAGCGGGCAGTCTCTGTATGGACTTTCTCCTCCATGCTGGGCAGCAGATTGTCCAGGAGCCCCTCCTTCATGTCCAAAGAGGGCTCAAGGTCGCAGATGTTTACTTCAGCACTGGCACAGAGTAGGATGTTGGAGTTCCCAGAGATGGCTGTGGATGGGTCACTGGGAATGTCCATGTCCTGGAGCGAGGGGGCTTCCTGGGCACTGTCCTCTTGGAGCTTACTCCCCTCTGGGCTGGGGGGCAGCTCGGGAGACCCACTGGGCTCCAAGAAGATGGAGTCCAGGTCTTCTGCAATTTGACACACAGGGTTATGAGTAGCGAGGACAATTTCGAGCCTCTCTTTCTCTTTGAGGAGATTGGCTATCTCAATCTGCAGAGCTGTTTTGTCTTCCTCCAGCTGATCAGTCTCCTTTGGAGAAAAAAAAACAAAATGAGGAACACAGGAAATGTAAACAATCATAACTATAGATTACTATTTAAAATGATGGTACTGTGATTAGCATGATGTCCAAGGGTTAACTTACAGCTTGCAGTGTATCAGTGAGTTCCCTCCGTCTGTTGCGACACTTGGCTGCAGCCATTTTATTCCTCTCTCTCCTCACCCTCTTCTTCTCTTCTTCCTCTGGAGAGAGCTGTGAGATTCAGAGAAAAACACTTGCACCTTGAATAATCTGGCCATTTAATCTCCTAATCTCAGACTTCCATTGCCAGTTCCCCCTTTCTACAGTAGCAAAAGCATCTTTCTCTGCAATGCGTCTAAAAATAGACCGTTGTTGCAGACTCACTGTGACCTGAATATAAATGAACTGCCTGAGCTCGGCACACAGCCAAATACACTGCTCTTGGGGAGCATGCAATGCTACTGCACTGTTGGCAATTAAGATTGATTTAGATGTTCACACAAGTGAATGTGTTTCATTTTATTTGCAATCTGAAAAGCGCTAACCAACCTGTTCGATTTTCCCCTTTCTGCCAGTGTTTTTTCCCCTGCTCCCGCCCACTTTGGGTGTTGCCTGGTGAGAGCTCTGCACTTCATTGGCTTGCTTGCTACCCAGAGATGGGGAGACAGATGTTATAATAGTCGGCTGGACCATCCACTGCAAATCTGGGGTAGTGGAAATTGCAGTCACTGTTGGAACAAATGAAGTGGCTGGTATATCCATGTCTGGGCAGAGCTCCTGCAAAGTTATATATTATCACAGTTATTAATAATTTACCACTAATGATTTTTATCACAATTTCCTTAATTGTTTTACTGCACAACAAGTCAGTCATTCTAAACACATGTTATTCTAATGACAGAGACATAAGGTAATTACCCCCATTTGTATTGGGGATGTCTGTGACTTTATGCTGTATTGTCGTAGCATGTATGAACTATGTATGGGTTTTCTTAAAATATATCTAGCCATCTAAAAATAGTCTCCCCGAACCAATATTTGACTTTATCATTGCTACTGACGTCAACACTGACGCAGAGATGCTGTGAAGTCTCCGGAATGGATTTATTTTCTCAATGAACCGCTGCATGGACACGCTACATATTTGGCCTGAGGACTTGACAATAATAATACACCCAATTTTCATCCACATGCGTGTTATTGCATTTTCAATATTTCACTCTTGGATTTTGGAATAGGAAACAGGTATTCATAACAAAAATATGAATAATATGGTAAAATCATGTACCTCACTTACCCACCCATATGCTGACAATCTCGATAAATAAATCAATGATTTCCGATTATTGATTTCACACACATTTATGTTAATATACTATTGATTAACAATGATAAATGATGAAAGTCACCCACATTTAATTAATAGTCGTTGACATCGTTGTGTGTGAATATTATTATCATTGCATCACAGACATCACCACTTGATTCATTCATACCTGTGCACTGCTCTCTGACCGCGAAGCTGAGGACGTGGAGAAAGAGTCATCTTGCGTCTTCTGATAGTACATCAGGGTGTCCCCGACAGGAGATTCTGTGCTGCAGCGAGACATTGAATCGAATTCAGAGTTAAGAAACATGTCTTAAAATATCCTCAGCTAATAGAATAATCGGCCTGCTCGCCAAATATAGTTTTTCTTCAGTTGCATCTATTCCAGGTTTATACCTGGTAACTGATAGACTCGTGTGCAAGCCCCTCCTTTTATAGTCTGCCAGACTTTTATGAATGAACGGAGGCTATACCATCTCTACGGAGGGGAGCCACAGGACAAAGAAACACACATTTAGCATATTTTTTCACATCGGCCAAATGCTCAATGTCATATGACTGAGTTGCTAAAATGTGTAATTTCCCCCAAGTTAAATATAATGTATTTTTTCCAAATGCATTTATCCAACAAATACGAGAGAGAAGTGGGTAGCGTGTAGCATGCCCATTCATAAATTCAGGCACACGGACTCTACTGATTTTGTGAAAATAACAGCACATTTTAATGGCCATATAATGCAGTTGTCTCTATCTGAATGAATTGGTTTACAGCGCACTATATGACATTGGAAATATACACAATAGTTACTGCTTAGAATTATTGTAAATGTTACATACGTTTTATCAGGCAGCAGGGTAATTATAGGCCACTACAACTAAAGTTATCTACACACAAGAACTGATAAATCTGGTTGTGTTAGTTCTAAAGCTATTCTTTATTTTTTTTTAATTACATAATAGAATGACAGTATAATATTAGACTACGCCATTAATATAACGACAGTTATTATACGCCAATCTCGTAAAGGATGCATTCCATATAAGGACACTGATGTCCTAGAAATCAAATATTTTCTTCATATTATTTTTTTAAACAAAAACCTTATTACGGCTCGATCGACCAGTAACCATTGAAGAACATGATTTGTATTTTCATTTACGTATTTAGTACTTATTATTACTAAAATAAAACGATGGAATACATGTCACTGAAAATAAAATGGAAACTAAGTAGAAACTGTATGATTTAAAAAAATCATTATGACCCCGCGCGCGTTGCACATGCAAAAAGTACTGCGAAGCGAAGAGATCACGTGACTTAACCCGGAACTGAGCAGCATCTATATTTATATAATCGAGATAGCTTGGTGGCGACTAACTGTAGCATACAGCCAGCTACAGTATGTCTAGACTTTTTCTATTACTTACCTTTCCTGTTCTTTTTGATTTGACCTTTTCGATTACGTTCTATTTACCGGTAAATCTTAGAAAATGTTTGCGGGAAGAGATCCACAAAGACGTGCTGGTCACAGGCGAATACGAAGTTAGCGAACAACCAAATGCGAAAAACAATCTCAAGGTAACATAGCTAGCTAGGTCTGAACGCTAACACCAACTTGGAATCAAGTTGGCGTTAGCGTTACTATTTGACATGGAAGCCTCGAATATGTGCATCACTTAGCTACTATCAATACCCATATAAAAAAATGTCTCTGTGCAGGTTTGTTTGCATTAGCTGGCCACCTGACTAGATAGCGAAAGTTATCTAGCTAACCTATACGATGTATGGACTATCGAACTTGTACAGTACAGCTGGCTAAATAAAATGCTGTCATTTTGGTTCAACAGAGTACGGCAAAAGACTTGAATAAAATATCAATGTAGTATTAATTATGTAACTACGAGAGGACAAGTGTATAACATCGAGCACATAGCCATGCTATCTCCATAGACAAACATTGGCAGTATAATGGCCTTACTGAAGAGCTCAGTGACCTGGAGTGGTGTAAAGCTCGCCACCATTGGACTACGGAGCAGTGGAAACGTGTTCTCTGGAGCTTCAACATCTGGCAGTCCAACGGACAAATCTGGGTTCGGTGGATGCCAGGAGAACCCTACCTGCCCGACTGCATCGTGCCAACTGTTAAGTTTAGTGGAGGAGGAGGAATAATGGTTCGTGCTAGGCCCCTTAGTTCCAGTGAAGGGAAATATTAACGCTACAGCATACAATTACATTCTAGATGATTCTGTTCAACCAACAGTTTGGGGAAGGCACTTTCCTGTTGCGGCATGGCAATGACCCCGTGTACAAAGCAAGGTCCACACAGAAATGGTTTGGTTCGGGATCAGTGTGGAAGAACTGACTGGCCTGCACAGAGCCCTGACCTCAACCCCATCGAACACCTTTGGGATGAATTGGAACGCAGACTGCGAGCCAGGCCTAATCGCCCAACATCTGTGCCCGACCTCAGTAATGCTCTTATGACTGAATGGAAGCAAGTCCCTGCAGCATTGTTCCAACATCTAGTGGAAAATCTTCCCAGAAGAGGGGAGGCTATTATAGCAGCATATTAATGCCTGTGATTTTGTAATGAGATGTTCGTCGAGCAGGTGTCTACATACTTTTGGTCATGTAGTGTATGTTATAAAAATTAACAAGTAGCTAGCTAGTTTATTTTGATTCATGCATGTCTAGTGTATCTGGGTCAAAAAACTAATTATTTTCCATTTCAGATTACAGATTCATCAGGTCACATCTTGTACTCCAAGGAGGATGCTTCAAAGGGGAAGTTTGCCTTTACAACAGAGGACTATGATATGTTTGAGGTTTGCTTCGAAAGCAAATCCCCCCTAGGTGAGTATGTTTAACCATGTCACAGATATATTCTAAACATAGCAATGGGCATGGGTCGTTTAAGTGTAAAGCCAGCAGGGTTTGACCTTAAGGCTCGTAAGTTTAAAAAAAGTCAAACAACCCAGAATATACAGTGGGGCAAAAAAGTATTTAGTCTGCCACCAATTGTGCAAGTTCTCCCACTTAAAAAGATGAGAGAGGCCTGTAATTTTCATCATAGGTCCACTTCAACTATGGCAGACAAAATGGGGGAAAAAATCCAGAAAATCACATTGTAGGACTTTTTATGAATTTATTTGCAAATTATGGTGGAAAATAAGTATTTGGTCACCTACAAACAAGCAATTTCTGGCTCTCAGAGACCTATAACTTCTTCTTTAAGAGGCTCCTCTGTCCTCCACTCGTTACCTGTATTAATGGCACCTGTTTGAACTTGTTATCATTATAAAAGACACCTGTCCACAACCTCAAACAGTCACACTCCAAACTCCACTATGGCCAAGACCAAAGAGCTGTCAAAGGACACCAGAAACAAAATTGTAGACCTGCATCAGGCTGGGAAGACTGAATCTGCAATAGGTAAGCAGCTTGGTTTAAAGAATTCAACTGTGGGAGCAATTATTAGGAAATGGAAGACATACAAGACCACTGATAATCTCCCTCGATCTGGGGCTCCACGCAATCTCACCCCGTGGGGTCAAAATGATCACAAGAACGGTGAGCAAAAATCCCAGAACCACACGGAGGGACCTAGTGAATGACCTGCAGAGAGCTGGGACCAAAGTAACAAAGCCTACCATCAGTAACACACTACGCCGCCAGGGACTCAAATCCTGCAGTGCCAGACGTGTCCCCCTGCTTAAGCCAGTACATGTCCAGGCCCGTCTGAAGTTTGCTAGAGAGCATTTGGATGATCCAGAAGAAGATTGGGAGAATGTAATATGGTCAGATGAAACCAAAATATAACTTTTTGGTAAAAACTCAACTCGTCGTGTTTGGAGGACAAAGAATGCTGAGTTGCATCCAAAGAACACCATACCTACTGTGAAGCATGGGGCTGGAAACATCATGCTTTGGGGCTGTTTTTCTGCAAAGGGACCAGGACGACTGATCCGTGTAAAGGAAAGAATGAATGGAGCCATGTATCGTGAGATTTTGAGTGAGAACCTCCTTCCATCAGCAAGGGCATTGAAGATGAAACGTGGCTGGGTCTTTCAGCATGACAATGATCCCAAACACACCGCCCGGGCAACAAAGGAGTGGCTTCGTAAGAAGCATTTCAAGGTCCTGGAGTGGCCTAGCCAGTCTCCAGATCTCAACCCCATAGAAAATCTTTGGAGGGAGTTGAAAGTCCGTGTTGCCCAGCAACAGCCCCAAAACATCACTGCTCTAGAGGAGATCTTGCATGGAGGAACGGGCCAAAATACTGGCAACAGTGTGTGAAAACCTTGTGAAGACTTACAGAAAACGTTTGACCTCTGTCATTGCCAACAAAGGGTATATAAAAGTATTGAGAAACTTTTATTGACCATATACTTATTTTCCACCATAATTTGCAAATAAATTAATAAAAAATCCTACAATGTGATTTTCTGGATTTTTTTTCTTCTAATTTTGTCTGTCATAGTTGAAGTGTACCTATGATGAAAATTACAGGCCTCTCTCATCTTAGGTGGGAGAACTTGCACAATTGGTGGCTGACTAAATACTTTTTTGCCCCACTGTATAATATATATACACACTATCGTTCAAACGTTTGGGGTCACTTAGAAATGTCCTTGTTTTTGAAAGAAAATGGAATAGAAATAGTCGTGGCCAAAAGTTTTGAGAATGACAGAAATATTAATTTCCACAAAGTTTGCTGCTTCAGTGTCTAGATATTTTTGTCAGATGTTACTATGGAATATAATTACAAGCATTTCATAAGTGTCAAAGGCTTTTATTAACAATTACATGAAGTTGATGCAAAAAGTAATTTATTTGCAGTGTTGTCCCTTCTTTTTCAAGACCTCTGCAATCCGCCCTGGCATGTTGTCAATTAACTTAACTTCTGGGCCACATCCTGACTGATGGCAGCCAATTCTTGCATAATCAATGCAAAGTTTGTCAGAATTTGTGGGTTTTTGTTTATCCAGCTGCCTCTTGAGGCTTGACCACAAGTTCTCAAAGGGATTAAGGTCTGGGGAGTTTCCTGGCCATGGACTAGAGGTCAACCGATTAATCGGAATGACCGATTAATTAGGGCCGATTTCAAGTTATAACAATCTGCAATCGGTATTTTTGGACGCCGATTTTTCTTTTTCTTTACACCTTTATTTAATCTTTATTTAACTAGGCAAGTCCGTTAAGAACCAATTCTTATTTTCAATGACGGCCTAAGAACGAACGGTGGGTTAAGTGCCTCGTTCAGGGGCAGATTTGACAGATTTTCACCTTGTCAGCTCGGGGGATCCAATCTTGCAATCTTACAGTTAACTAGTCCAACGCTATAACCACCTGCCTCTCGTTGCACTCCACGAGGAGACTTCCTGTTACACGAATGCAGTAAGCCAAGGTAAGTTGCTAGCTAGCATTAAACTTATCTTATAAAAATAAAAAAAATCAATCAATCATAATCACTAGTTAACTACACATGGTTGATATTACTAGTTTATCTAGCGTGTCCTGCGTTGCATATAATCTGACTGAGCATACAAGTATCTGACTGAGCGGTGGTAGGCAGCAACAGGCTCGTAAGCATTAATTCAAACAGCACTTTTGTGCGTTTTGCCAGCAGCTCTTTGTTGTGCGTCAAGCATTGCCCTGTTTATGACTTCAAGCCTATCAACTCTCGAGATGAGGCTGGTGTAACCGAAGTGAAATGGCTAGCTAGTTAGCGGGGTGCGCGCTAATAGCGTTTCAAACGTCACTCTGAGACTTGGAGTGGTTGTTCCCCTTGCTCTGCAAGGGCCTTTGTGCTTCGAGGGTGGCTATTGCCATTGTGTTCCTGGTTCGAGCCCAGGGAGGAGCGAGGAGAGGGACGGAAGCTATACTGTTACACTGGCAATACTAAAGTGCCTATAAGAACATCCAATAGTCAAAGGTTAATGAAATACAAATGGTATAGAGGGAAATAGTCCTATAATTCCTATAATAACTACAACCTAAAACTTCTTACCTGGGAATATTGAAGACTCATGTTAAAAGGATTAATCGGTATCGGCTTTTTTGGGCCTCCAATAATCGGTAACAGCGTTAAAAAAATCATAATCGGTCGACCTCTACCATGGACCCCAAATATCGATGTTTTGTTCCCTGAGCCACTTTATCACCTTTGCCTTATGGCAATGTGCTCCGTCATGCTGGAAAAGGCATTGTTCGTCAAACTGTTCCTGGATGGTTGGGAGAAGTTGGTCTCGGAAGATGTTGGTACCATTCTTTATTCATGGCTGTGTTCTTAGGCAAAATTGTGAGTGAGCCCACTCCCTTGGCTGAGAAGCAACCCCACACATGAATGGTCTCAGGATGCTTTACTGTTGGCATGACACAGGACTGATGGTAGCACTCCCCTTGTCTTCTCCGGACAAGCTTTATTCCGGATGCCCCAAACAATCGGAAAGGGGATTCCTCATAGAAAATGACTTTACCCCAGTCCTCAGCAGTCCAATCCCTGTACGTTTTGCAGAATATCAGTATGTCCCTGATGTTTTTCCTGGAGAGAAGTGGCTTCTTTTCTGCCCTTCTTGACACCAGGCCATCCTCCAAAAGTCTTCGCCTCACTGTGCGTGCAGATGCACTCACACCTGCCTGCTGCCATTCCTGAGCAAGCTCTGTACTGGTGGTGCCCTGATCCCACAGCTGAATCAACTTTAGGAGATGGTCCTGGCTCTTGCTGGACTTTCTTGGGCGCCCTGAAGCCTTCTTCACAACAATTGAACCGCTCTCCTTGAAGTTCTTGATGATCCGATAAATGGTTGATTTCGGGGGAATCTTCTTGGCAGCAATATCGTTGCCTGTGAAGCACTTTTTTTGCAAAGCAATGATGACAGCACATGTTTCCTTGCAGGTAACCATGGTCAACAGAGGCAGAACAATGGCCACGACTGTACATTGTAATGAATATTGTAGCTGGAAACAGCTGATTTTGAATGGAATATCTACATAGGCATACAGAAGCCCATGATCAGCAACCATCACTCATGTGTTCCAATGGCATTGTATTAGCTAATCCCAAGTTTCTCATTTTAAAAGGGTAATTGATCATTAGAAAACCCTTTTGCAATTGTTAGCACAGCTGAAAACTGTTCTGATTAAAGAAGCAATAAAACTGGCCTTCTTTAGACTAGTTGGGTATCTGGAGCATCAGGATTTGTGGGTTCGATTACAGGCTCAAAATGGCCAGAAACAAACAACTTTCTTCTGAAACTCGTCAGTCTATTCTTGTTTTGAGAAATGAATGCTATTCCATGTGAGAAATTGCCAAGAAACTGAAAATCTCGTACAATGCAGTGACCTACTCCCTTCACAGAACAGCACAAACTGTCTCTAACCAGAATAGAAAGAGTGGGAGGCCCCGGTGCACAACTGAGCAAGAGGACAAGTACATTAGTGTCTAGTTTGAGAAACGGATGCATCACAAGTCCTCAACTGGTAACTTCATTAAATAATACCTGCAAAACACCAGTCTCAACGTCAACAGTGAAGAGGCTACTCCGGGATGCTGGCCTTCTAGGCAGAGTTGCAAAGAAAAAGCTATATCTCAGACTGGCCAAAAAAAGTCTGAAATATGGCTTTTTCTTTGCAAAACAATAGCAAGATATACATATCTAATGAGAAATTTCAACAAACCTTAGTTGAGCAAAGCATTGTAAGACAGGAATGATGCATGCGAGACCGGGAATAAAAATCCCTTGACGTTGCAAACCAAAACATCCAAACTAACTAATCCTACTAACTGAAATATCATAAGTATTAAGACAAATTAAAGTTATGAAGTGTATTTTTTTCAAACTATATGTCCTAAAGTTGCCGCTTTTAAATTGGAATAATTATGAAAGTCGTAATCTATGCTTATTCTCATTCAGATGTATTTTTAATGAGAAATATTTTAGGCCACAAGAAGTGAAATTGAGCAAACAATACAATGATGTGAAAATAGAATGAGCTGAGGAAAGTTTATGAAAGAAATTATGCGTAGTTGGCCTTGACCTATTTCCATATGATTCTAGCATTGTGCAATCTATCTACAATGCATATACAGTTGAAGTCGGAAGTTTACATACACCTTAGCCAACAACATTTAAACTCAGTTTTTCACAATTCCTGACATTTAATCCTAGTAAAATTTCCGTCTTAGGTCAGTTAGGATCACCCCTTTTTATTTTAATGTGAAATGTCAATAATAGTGTGATTTATTTCATATTTTGTTTCTTTCATCATATTCCCAGTGGGTCAGAAGTTAACATACACTCAATTAGTACCTGGTAGCATTGCCTTTAAATTGTTTGTGTTCTTCGGCTTGCAAGCATCCCCCTTTTCCCTCATCATAACGATGGTCATTATGACCAAACAGTTCTATTTTTGTTTCATCAGACCAGAGGACAGTTCTCCAAAAAGTACGATCGTTGTCCCCATGTGCAGTTGCAAACCGTAGTCTGGCTTTTTCATAGCAGTGGCTTCTTCCTTGCTAAGCGGCCTTTTAGGTTATGTTGACATAGGACTCGTTTTTACTGTGGATATAGATACTTTTGTACCTGTTTCCTCCAGGATCTTCACAGGGTCCTTTGCTGTTCTGGGATTGATTTGCAATTTTCCCACCAAGTGTTGTCTCCTAGAGATGAACATACATCTCCTTCCTGAGCGGTATGACGGCTGCGTGGTCCCATGGTGTTTATACTTGCGTACTATTGTTTGTACAGATGAACGTGGCTCCCATGAACCATACTTGTGGAGGTCTACAACTTTTTTTTCTGAGTTCTTGGCTGACGTCTTTTGATTTTCCCATAATGTCAAGCAAAGAGGCACTGAGTTTGAAGGTAGGCCTTGAAATACATCCCCAGGTACACCTCCAATTGACTCAAATGATGTCAATTAGCCTATCAGAAGCTTCTAAATCCATGACAAAATTTTCTGGAATTTTTCAAGCTGTTTAAAGGCACAGTCAACTTCTGACCCACTGGAATTGTGATACAATGTATTATAAGTTAAATAATCTGTCTGTAAACAATTGTTGGAAAAAATGACTTGTCATGCACAAAGTAGATGTCCTAACCGACTTGCCAAAACTATAGTTTGTTAACAAGAAATTTGTGGAGTGGTTGAAAAAACAGTTTGACTCCAACCTAAGTGTATGTTAACTTCCGACTTCAACTGTAGTAGCCTAGGCTTAATAAGAGGGAAGGATGAGGCAAATCAGTTTATAATGGACCAGTGGTGTAGGCAAATCTGTTGATGGCAGGGCCAGCCCAAAAAATTCTGGTACACAATTTTGGCACTCATCATGAAAGCTTACCTAATACCTTTCTGGAATTGATCGCAAACAAACCATTTCATGTTAGCCTTATTTTAAAATGGATTACATTTATTTTTCCCTCAACCCCTCCCTACTGCTTGCTATGAATTCCATCTGATGGTGTATGCATGTTCAGGCCAGTGCTTGACTGAAATAGGTACCAGTACTCATTTTGGGTCCCGGTATCATTTTATATTTAGGTGCAAGAACTCCTATATATTTTTTTTATAGCTAATATTGTATAGGAGGTGCAGGAACTCCAGCAGTCAACCATTTGAGGTGACTGTACTCAATTCTGGTGCGCTCTTTCAAGTAGGCTACTGTGCTTAGGTAAAAAGACAATGTCCAGTTTGGAACAGGTGCTCAATCTGATTGCGCCCACCTAGGCCTACGCCCCTGCTGAGGACAGCAGAGTTGCTCTGCAGCCCATGATTTACAACCAATCACAAGACGCACAGCCAGCTCGGCTCATTGACTGTCACTCGCTCCAGCTGCACGCTTAGGCACACACAGATAGGCCTAGGCCACTACACATCTTTCGTATCACAGCGTGAAATAGTGGAGACAAATATTTTTGAATATCCTAAGTATCTTTTGTCAATGTCACGATTCCTCTCATCCATCCCGTAGCATGCGAGCCAAATGTGTAGTCTTTTATTTTTATTTTATTTGGATGGAGACAAGTGGCTAAAAAAGTTCATGTCAAGCCTTGCTTCAAGGGTTAAGAGAATATATGATTAAGTCAAAGTAGACTGGGCAGGATTTAGAAGCAGGGAATAGTCATTTCCTGGAATGTTTGGCCCCTGTACAATAAGTCTTTTCATTTTGGGGTCTAGGTACTGGGAGGGTCACAGACCAGCTGGTCAATTTAGACATGAAGCATGGTGTGGAGGCAAAGAATTATGAAGAGGTAAGTACCAACTGCTCATCAGCCTTTCTCCAGGTCCATCTGGATCAGATTTGGTGTGACCATGAGTCAACATGAAAAAATATATGTATAATGTCAATGATGGTTAAGGTTCCTTTCACAGTCCTCTAAAGTGAACACTGGAGTTTTAAAAAATAAAATAAAAAGCCAAAGAACTCAGTTCTTTGTATTCACACTGCCCTTGCCTTTGAATGAGGACTCAACTCTTTTGCTAGTTTACACCTATTCTATTTTGTGGTCCAAGTTCTCTTTGCTATGTGAAGGAACCAAGACCTTTGAACATTAACTCAAATGCACTCTGTAAAAACCCAAACGGCAGTATAAGCCATTCCATCAGAATGATGTACAGTACCAGTCTCAAGTTTGGACACACCTACTCATTCCAGGATTTGTATTTTTACTATTTTCTACATTCTAGAATAGTGACGCCATCAAAACTATGAAATAACAAAACGAATCGTACAGTAACCAAAGTTAAACAAATCCAAATATATTTAGTCTACAAAGTAGCCACTCTTTGCCTTGACAGCTTTGCACACTCTTGGCATTCTCTCAACCAGCTTCATGAGGTAGTCACCTGGAATGCATTTCAATTAACAGCTGTGCTTTTTCATGAGTGAATTTGTGTAATTTCTTACCTTAATGCGTTTGAAATACCAAGTCCATATTATGGCAAGAGCAGCTCAACCAACAAAGAGAAATGATAGTCCATCATTACTTTAAGATATGGTCAGTCAATTCTGAAAAAGTGCTATGATGAAACTGTCTCATGAGGGCCGCCACAGGAAAGTAAGACCCAGAGTTACCTCTGCTGCAGAAGATAAGTTCATTAGAGTTACCAGCCTCCAGAAATTGCAGCCCAAATAAAAACTTCAGAGTTCATGTAACAGACACAACTGTTCAGAGGTGACTGCGTGCATTAGGCCTTCATGGTCAAATTGCTGCAAAGAAATCGCTACTAAAAGACACCAATAAGAAGAGACTTGCTTGGGCCAAGAAACATGAGCAATGGATATTAGACCGGTGGAAATCTGTCCAAATTGTGTCTTTGTGAGACTCAGAGTAAGTGAACAGATGATCTCCACATGTGGTTCCCAACGTGAAGCATGGAGGTGGGGTGATGGTGCTTTGCCGGTGACACTGTCAGTGATTTATTTATAATTCAAGGCACACTTAACCAGCATGGCTACCACAGCATTCTGCAACGATACGCCATCCCATCTGGTTTGCGCTTAGTGGGACTATAATTTGTTTGTCAACCGGACAATGACCCAAAACACACCTCCAGGCTGTGTAATTGCTATTTGACCAAGAAGGAGAGTGATGGAGTGCTGCATCAGATGACCTGGCCTCCACAATCACCTGGTTTGGGAAGAGTTGGACTGTAGAGTGAAGGAAAATCAGCCACAAGTGCTCAGCATGTATGGGAACTCATTCAAGACTGTTGGAAAAGCATTCCTTATGAAGCTGGTTGAGAGTGTGCAAAGGGTGACTACTTGGAAGAATCTCAAAATATATTTTGATTACTACACAATTCCATATTTTATCCTAACATAACATTTTGATGGCTTCACTATTCTAGAATGTAGAATGGTACAAATAAAAACCCTGGAATGAGTAGTTGTCAACTTCTGATTGGTACTGTACCTACTCACATTTGACGCTAATAGATTGTATTTAGTTAATATTAACTTCTGATTATAATTGTAATTTAACATGTAAGTATTATTGGTAACAGAATAAATAGAACTGCAAATTGTACACCAAGAGCTAGCATTGATTCACTGAATCTCTTCTCACATTATTCAAGCCCTACTTTCAAATAAACAATTCATGAATCTCAGCCTATAGATCTTGTATTGCAAACAAATAATCTGAATATTGTGTCTGTACAAAACTCCACACACATTTTGTAATGTCTGTGCATCCTTGACAATTGCTAATCAATATCCAAAAACAGCATGTTTTTTTTCCCTCCACGAATCTGAACATCTCTCTTTTGTGGCACCAATGTGAGGGGTTATAGCAGTGGGAAACAGTGTTGCAGTAGTCTATAGTGTATGGTCTGGAAATAATGACAAGCGACCCTGGGGAGCCTTCTGTTCACATTGCCTTAAAGCGAACCAAACCAGACCACCTCTCGAGATGGTCTCAGTTCAGTTCAGGGGCTCTTGAGGGTTCTGAGTTCATTTGAAATGTTCACACTGCACAAAAATTAAGAACTGCACTACCTTAACAAAAAATTGCCTGAAAGGGGACCGAGTGTGAAGACACCCTAAGACTAACTTTCTCTCAACTACATTTCTGAAAGCATGCTCCCACAGCTCTTTATCCACTCCGCAATACAAGTGTCATACATTTTCACACCATTTCCTACACTATTAAATGTGACTAAGGACATCCAGTGGTCAATCGGGGCTTTATTCTGTATGGTGCAATGTTTCGGTGGAAGAGAATACTCATGTTCAACTTTAATTCTGCTCTTTTCAGATTGCAAAAGTTGAGAAGCTAAAGCCCCTAGAAGTTGAACTAAGACGCCTCGAAGACTTGTCGGAGTCCATTGTGAATGACTTTGCCTACATGAAGAAGCGTGAAGAGGAAATGAGGGACACAAATGGTAAGTGCTATATGGAAAAGAAAAAAAACGGGTGCAAAGCAACATTTGCGGTCCATGCTTTCACTCAACCAGAAATGTTCAGTGTCTTTCATGTTTCTCAATCTTTTTTTCCTGGTCTTGTGAAAATAGTAAAACCTTAGTTTATTTAAACCGACACGTTACTTGGTTAAATAGATTTTTCCTCACATTGCAGAATCCACCAACATACGTGTCTTGTACTTCAGTATCTTCTCCATGTGCTGTCTAATTGGGCTGGCAACGTGGCAGGTCTTCTACCTACGGCGTTTCTTCAAGGCGAAGAAACTGATTGAGTAAAGCCATCTACGAAGCGGGGACCATGTTGAGGACGTTTGGGGAAATGGTGTGCAATTTGTGAGAGAAAAAGTTGGGTAGTAGCCCCCCTATACAATTTATTTCAGTCTTCTGTCAACTTCAGTTTTTTACTAGCCTCATCTCAGGCACTGTTTTGATTAGAAATACATGGATACATTGGTTTGAGATTTATTCATGCAATATTGCATGAAAATAAACACACATTTTTTGTGAGTGCACAAAGCCTCCCATCACACATTCAGCTATTGTTATGCAAAAAATAAAGTGTCCCCAGTATGTCAGGTACATGGTTGTGTTTTTGATTAAGAAGGCTTTCACTCTGGGTATCTTTCATATAGCTATAAAGACTATACGGCATTAAAAGACCAGTAATTACAATAAATGTCTCATTTAATGAGGGAAATCCTGTTTTTAAATGAATCTTTTATCATTTGACAATGTTGGCACACTTATCTATTTCCATAAAGTTCCCAGGCTTTGTACATTCTTCTCAGTTTTCTGAGGTTTGGTCTAGGTGGTTCCTGTGAAAAACAAGAATATTGTTTAGCAAATTAAGCTTGGCATAAAGCAAATTCTGATTGTGGAGCAAGACTCATTTGTATTTTGTTAATATCTGTAGTGACATGTTTGAAGTATTGATTTGTAATATGTTAGACCCCAGGAATGGGGTCTAGCTAAAGGGGACCCGAATTACAAATTAAACAGTTCAAGTAAAATTCCACCCAAAAACTGTTTCATTACTGCATTGATTATAGTCCTGAAATGTTTTGCATGTCAGCAACCAAGTCGAAGATTAACTTTCAAAATACAGCATACCACCTATTTTAAAAGTTGTCTTAAACTTGATTGCTGACATGCAAAACATTTTGGAAATATATCAACAAATACCCACATTTCTTTGGGTGGAGCTTTCCTTTTAAGCTGATCCGTGCATGTCTATAGTGGTACCTCTTGGTCATTCAAGTGAAGGACGTCTACCAGCGGGGCGATGGATGGGCGGCCATGGGCACACTGGAAGGGCAGCTGGCATGAAGATAGAGCGCCTACCAGGCTGCAACACTCCTCCTTACTCAGGCGGTCATTGAATTTGATTGCACCTGTTTGGGCCATGACACTAATGAGAAACGTATACAAAGTACAGTATGACCACTGAATTAGAAAATAACACTCACCATGACATGCAAGGGAGGCGAGGACTTTAAGTACCGTAAGAGGCAATGTCCCTCGCACTCTGCCAGTTGAACGCAGTAACTGAGATGAAAGGAATAACACACAAAACAGATCAATAGAAATGAACTCACACACAAATTATTTGACAATATTCATCATATTGATTGTTCTTTCAAACAAGACAGCATGGAAAACACAGAGAGCACTCATCCTCACCTCAATCTGCTCTTGAAGGTACTCCTGGAGGGCAGTTGCATGAGGTGGAAATGAATAGGAATGAGGTGATAATTGAATCAATAAGGAAATATTACAGGGTATAATCATTTTGCTGAGGTGGTATAATTCTCACCTCCACTATGGGCTTGATGATAGAACGTCTCCCCCGGCGGAGTTCATTGCCCTCCTTCTCTGTGAAACACATTGGCACCTTCCCCACCAGGACCTGGGGATCTCCTATCTGCGAGAACTGCATCTCTAGACCCAAGCCCCTCAAGGATGGCCGGCAGGACCTGTCGAAAGGAACAACAATCCATATCATCAGAGCAGAAGCTGTGCCACCACCACTATAAACCCTCACTCCTAATTAAGTGGTTGAGACAATTGTCTCCACTTAACTGGGAAAACCAACTGCACATTCACTACATCTCGTTTGGATGGTCAACACAGTTCCTCTGACCGCTTGTCTTAGAGGCAGCCAAGCGCTGACCTGAGCAGCCTCAGCTCCTCCTCTGTCACGCTGACCTCCAGTGGTGGGGCTACAGTGGATGAGCATAGCCGTCTCTCCCCCGGTGTCTCTGGATCATCCTCGTACGAATCTGCATCATTGCATACATAACAGAATGGGCGGTTACACTTTACACCAATTGCTCGTATTCCTACTTGGTAATGCTGTAATTACTACAGTAACAACACTGTATTAACATGTTGTTACAGAGTATTTCAGCATTGTCTTTGTAACTGCATAGCATCCACTTCAGGGTGGGGTGGTCTTACCTGCAACTAGATTCTCAAGACGAACTCTCTCATGCGCAGCGTGTTGATCCACTAACACTAAAAGGTTCCCTGAAATTCAAAAGGTGTGATCACTTAGAAAGAAAAATGGATGACTTAAAACTGGAAAACTGTTTAAACTGACACTCTCTCTCTGTACCATCAGTTTCGCTGCAGGCCGCAGGCTCTTGGTCTTGTGTGTTGATAAGACATGCAAGAAACTTCTTATCCACTTGATGAATAACCTAGAAGGTAAGAGAGAAATATTTAGCTAGTGTTAGAAATCACTTCATGGTGGGAAATAAAGCCACTGTATCAACACACTATCATATGAATCAAAGGGTAATGAGATATTTGCCTTCATTGAGTGAATCATGTCCTTGGAGAAGCGGTATGGAAAGAGGATGTTATGGATCTTCACAGCCAGTCCTTCAGCTTGCACACTTGATATGTCCACACCAACCTGGCAAGTCATGGGTTGTTGAAATAAGCAATAATGTTCTTTAAAGGGAAGTCAAGACAACCCACAATTTTTACATGTGAAAATAAAGTTCCTAAATAATGTAATTGTATTTCATTTCTGGACTGAGGCAGGTAGTTTACTGTATTTGTACATTCTGGAGTGAAACGAGAGAATTTGGCTTACCATAGGAGGTCGTGCAAACACAGGGTTAGTCCACTCAGAGTACAGGGAGGACAGTGAATTAGAGTCCTGAATGTCATCTTCAATAAAAATAATAAGATTACACAAGAATATAAAAAATAGGTTAATAATACACACACATTAGTCTACTGCAGCATTCTGATCTACATTTTTGCCAGAAACCTCCATTGTACCTCTATTGTCAGGCCCTGAACTAAGAACTCTCCCTGACTTAGATTTGGGAAGGAAGGGCAAGACTAGATCCATTTGAAATGGGTAACACCTGTACTCAATCCCTGCAGGGGAAGGAAGGAAAGCAAGGTAGTAAACACTAACACAAGCACTCATAGTCAAACATACATCCTTAAATATACTTTTCATACATAGCTTGCTACTGTCAAACTTGATTCAAACAATATAATGGTCTAAACTTTAAAAGTAGGCGTTAGACAGATATGACAAACACATGATAAAAGTTCTTACCTTTTTTGGAGATGACACTGATTGCCATGTTGGTGACATCTGACGTGCAAGACACTTGTGTCTCTTCAGCAGAGGGTGCTTCATATTTACTGAGTCCTGTCACTTTGTTGATGTAGACCAGCTTCCCCACAGCATCGTCATAGTGATGCAGCCAATCACATGATGCTGTGACATTGTTCGCTTCCTTTTCATCTGGCAGAGGATTTGTACTGCAGCCCGGGATGAAGTCACGATTCCGGCCAGTGTTATGGTGTTGTTCTCCATTATTGATGTCTAGAATAGCATTGTTTTCTACAGTGTCCTGGGGACATATATCCTCATTTGAAGTGGTCTCTGGAGGATGTACAAATGCACTGGTTGCAACTTCTGTCCTTTGGTGTTTTAAATGAGAGAGTTTGGTAGCCAAAGATATTTCACTGCTCCGAGCTGAGAGAGATTTGAGTTTGGTGAACATGGAGAGTGTTAACGGGCTTTTGTGGTCTTTCATCAGATCCAGACGTGACTCTGTGACATCCCTTTCTTGATCCGCTTCAAGATAGGGCAAAACAGCCTTGGCATTCATAACCAAGTGTTCGGTCTGGGAAGCTGTGGCATCAATTGCTAAATAATTGCTATTAACGTCGACAGGAACTGGATTGGATTCGGTAAGCTTCCCGTATATTCTTCTGAACCTGTCCAGAGATCCAACCTCTTTATATAAAGCCAGCTTTTGACATGACATGAACATAGAAATCTTTGAAGGGATGCCAGTGGGAAGGTCCTTACTTTCTCTGTTGTAAACGTGAAGATGGCCTGGGCCCTCCACCATAGGCCATTTTCGTTTTGTTGCAAGTTTCTCTCTAGATTCTAACGCTAGCCCTTTTCTACTCTGGTGGGAGAGACATTTCTGAGAGGGTAAACTGCTATGAATGTATGGATGTGATAGAAATATTTTTCTGTGTCCACCTGGATTCAGTTCTGTGTCCTGTGGTTGAGGTAGTGTCTGTTTGATAGAGCCCATCTCTGACTGGATTCCCTGAGTGAGAGTACATGGTGCTCTCACAGTGCATCTTGAGAGGGATACATGCTCTCTTGCATTATCCTTCATCTCTGTTCCTTCTTCTATACTCATTTTCAGATTTTCTTCCTTTGTCTTAAAGATAAGACTATGCTGAGATGATTCAGGACAAGAAATAGCAGATTTCAGATGTGCATTGCTTTCATTCTCTTTCGTAACTTCCTTGTTTGAGTCCGTAACTGATGAATCTGTAATTGAATCATACTGTAGACCTTGGTCTGTATCTACTGAGCTTGGTCGACATTGTGGGTTTGTGGTATTATACTCTTGTTCCTGTTCAAAACCCGTAAGGACCTCCTTGTCCCTTAGTTTTCCTACTCTGTCACCCTGCTCTGATTCAACTCCATCACATGTCTGATAAACACTTTTCATCTTGTCAGAGTCTTCTATCTGCCGTCGATGAACAAGTTCAGATGCAAGGGTCTTTCCAACATTACATTCCAGGGTAACACCCTCCATGTGTGTTTGGACACCTTTGCCAATGGAGTCCTTAACTCCGTCTGTGCTAGCTGTTTGGCCACTAAACACATTCTTACAAATGTAGTCCTGGATATCCTCTGGGGAGATTTCACTCACCAAGTTCTCTCTTGTCAGGAATGCTTTCACCGCCTCTTCTATGCAGAACAGAATACTTTGCCAGTCTTTGAATTCAATCAGGGTCTTGGCGGGCTCAAGGCATATGTCATACTCAGAGTAGTGGCACATGATATTGATGACATACATTGCATGTAGCTCGGCTCCTCTTCTCTGCTTTGGGCTCCTAGTGGCAGGAGGTGTACCAGGGCTGTCATTCTGCCGACTTGAACTGCCTACTTTGCGTAGGAGAAGGTTCAGCAGCTTGTGGATGCGGGTTTTGAGAAGTAGCCTGTCATTCACATAGAGGAACTGTAAGGTGTTGTTGTAGTGGCCTTCCCGTCCTACATAACCGCTTAGTTCAAACTGTGCATGGGAGTGGTTGATTTCCCCAAGCTTTTGGGCCCTACCTAAACCATGGATCTGAACAAACCTGTAGTAAGTGTTTCGGGCTTTGGAGAGCTGCACCACCATGGTCCCTGTGCAGTCATTCTTCAGTGTGAAAGAGACAGAGGGGTGAATGAGTGAAATGGCCTCCACTCTCTGCCTGATCCGTTCAAACTCCAGCACGCTATCCATCCTGTTTCTCCTCACTGGCATGTTGTGGAAGAAGTTACAAATAACAACAGTCGTCCCTGCAGATGGGCGGGTAGTCTCAGCCTCAAACACGTCCAAGCCTTTACCATCCTTGAAGACTTTCACATGAGTCTTCACAGACATTTTGGTCCTGGATGATATCTCCACCAGCATGGCGAGATTAGCAATACTGGCAACAGCTTCTCCTCTGAATCCATAGAATTTGAGATTATCTAGGTCCTCTAAAGAACTGCATTTGCTTGTGAAGTATCTGTTTCCGACAGACTCCATATCCTCTATGTCCATCCCTGAGCCATTGTCTATAACCTGCACTTTGAAGGCTTCGATGTCCACCCTCACACCCACGCATGTTGCACTAGCATCAATACTGTTCAGAATAAGCTCTTCAACACACTGCTGTAATGAAAATATTGCTATTCCAGACCGAAGCTTACCCTGAACTTCTTTTGACAAACACTTAATCATATTTATAACGTTAGACCTTGGTTAATTTCTAAGGACAACAAGGAGCCACTGATGTGTAACATTAGCTAGCTATCCTGTTAACGTTAGCTAGCCAAGATTCAAACTAGTGCTTTCCAACCGACAATTTAGCTAACGTTACAGGTACGGGCGGCGGGTGGGTGTTTTAAATTGATACATACGACCAACGTCTGCAGTCTCTGTCTGGATTTTAAGTCGTTTGGAAGCCTCGACTTTTACTAAACATGTTCATTCCAGCAGCGACTGTTTACATTGTGAAGTCTATGGTAGCTTGCGCCACACCGGTTTCTTACCCTGTTTAAGGAGAAAACACTGCCCCCTGAAGGCATGAAAGACCATGTTCCTAGAGGACTGAATATTTTAGTGTGTGAAGCAAGATCAAACACGCCTTAAATCATCAAACAATAAATATACAATTACATTGTGTTAAATATTTTATTTTAGTTGTATTTTAAATATTACACATTAACACACAATTCAGAGTTAAGGCCTAACATACATTGAAATAAGTTTAAATGATTTACAGTACATTTCTAAAGCTTTCCATTTCAGGAACTCTAGCAAAACAATCCTCATTTTAAATAACAAGTATATCTCACACGTTAGTTTGGAATGTAATACTGTATGAAATAAATTCAAGGGCGAACTATTTTGAAAGTTGAGTGATCCAAACTCTTGACGTTCTTCTCATTCTTGAACTCTGCTTTGATGATTTGTGACTTGGGGCTCCCAGTGGACTTCAGCCAATCCTGCATCTGTCTCACCTTGTTGCTTGGACCTTGAAGCTGCCCCTGCACAGTTCCTGCCTCTGTGTTCTGCACCCAGCCGACCAAACCTAGCTTTTTCCCCTCTGCCTGAAAAACACCACCAGAAGGAGAGGTTATCATTACTCAGGATTACGTCCTTGAAGAGCCACAAGGTATACATATTTTTTAATTCCAGCTCAGCACTACAACCCCTGATGTGTCTCGGCCAGGACCTCCAGGCCAGGGCTGCTTACTCCTGCTAGCCTGACTGAGTGACAAAGAAATGAAATGAAGCACATCATACAGCTGAAAACATAAATGAGTAGCTATGAAAGTATGCGTATGTCCAATCTACTGACTGACAGTCAGCCTGCTAATTGACCATGTGTTACTAAGCATAGGTATGAAACATGACTTTCAAATGGCAAATAATAATGGCTTATGTCCTACTGTTGTATTCTTACCTGAGTGTATTTTCGAAAAAATACACCTTGAACTCTCCCAAATATTTCATAATCTACTGAAATCATCTCTTCAGTAGACATCCCAGCTGTCTTAATGAAAAGCAAAAAAAAATATATCAATATTTTTGAAGGGTTCAATTCAACACAAATGCGAGTAGCTACCTAGATAGTTTGGCCAATCTAGCTGTTTTACTTTGTTATACCCATTTATTAGTCTCAGACATCCCAGACCTAGGGAACATTGCGGTCTGCCTAGAGACTACCTATTTATTGTAGTTAGCTAGTTGCAGATGTAACTAGGTTACTTACAGCTTCACCAAAACAGCATGCTTAGCCTAGCCATAGCTTTGGGACACACCGTCTGTGTAGACTCCCTGTGTTGTGTCCCAAAGCTAGTTTAGCCTCCACTTTCATTACTCTAACTAGCTTTCTACCTGTGATCTTCATTTGCCACTTATCAGTGCAATTAGAACAAGCGCATATTATTGTCATTGTTTATATAGCTAGTTTACTAAATCATACCTTAACTCAGCTTCCTCTAAAATGGTTTGGCAGTTTGGAGATTTTCATTCAGACAGCTATTTTTCGTAACATCCGGTCAATGCTTCCGGATGACAGCACTGCACCAATCAGAAAACGTTAACAAAATACTTTGTTTCTAGGCAACTGATACCAACAAAACAGGTGCTAAGTGTGTGCATGTTGTCACTTCTGTCAACATTTTCCACATTTTGGAGATATTCACAACCTAATTTTAAAGAAGATAATTAGTCATGTCTTGGAGTAGCCATTGCTAAGCTGTAGTGAAATGCTGAAAGAGAATCACAAAGAGAAATCTGCCAATTCAAGAAGGAGAGCAGCTGGTGAGTCAATTCATGTAACGTTTAGCTAGCTAAGTCATATAGTTAGCTAGCTAGGCCTCATCTTCTCAACAAGTAAAATCAACCCATAATCAGCTATTTCTTTGGGGGTATAATTATGCATCGGTTGCAAATGGCTCAGCATCCTCACCCTGACCCTTTTCTTTTATTGGATAAAGAAGTGATATTGGAAAAACTCCCACCTGTGAAGGACCGCTCAAGAGCTTTGCATCACCCTTTGAAACATCCGACCAGCCTTCGAGAGCAACCTTTTGAGGATCATAGACCAAGGGAAAGGACTGCCATGAATGAATGGCAGCAACAGTATTCCCAAGAGACATTTCCTCAATCCAAATATTCCTCCCAAAGCAGAACACATAACTCAGCAAGGACAAAGTATGTTTACCCTGAAGAACCAGGTGATATTGTGTCTGGGGGAAAAGCAGATGGAGTGGACAAGGCATTTTCACTGAAGCCTGTTTACCATAAAAGAACTCTAATCATAGATAGGTTGAGTAATGACGAGGTAGCTTGTAAACCTAATGAGTTTCAAAGACTCCCTCCGTATTTTCCCTCACCACCACATGATCATTCAGAGTATGATAGAAGAAGTGGCATAATAAGCCATAGAAGGCCGGCTGAGGATCCTTCACCATCATTGGAAGAGAACACAAACAGCAGAAGGGTTGCTGGGTACAAACGATCAAAGGGAGAGCAGCAGAGGCTGGATTATGAGCGGAGGATGGCAAGGAAAATTGAAATGGATAAACTAATACTTCAGGAGAAGCTGTTGAAAACTCAGGAAAAAGTGAGAGAAATGCAGCAGAGGGAGAGAACTGTCTCAGGTGATAACACTAAGAGGGCAGAGAGGCATATTAGGAGACCAGTGGAAAGAGAAAAGGAGTGGATCGAGAGCAAGGTGTCCTCAGCTGAGCAGAGAAGGGAAAAGGAGAGAGTTCACGAGATGGAAAGGAGGGAGAGGTTGATGATGAGGGATAAAAGCCGGGAGGATATTGAGTGGCAGAGAGAGAAAAGAGAAGAGTTAAATAGGGAGAGAAGAGAGAAGAAGAGGGCACTTGCAGAAGAGTGGGAGAGGTTGGAAAGAATGGAAAGGGAAATTGTGAACAAGCCAGAGGTGAGTAGAGACAGGAGGGCTGAGAAGGACCTAGAGCAACAGAGGGAGAAAAATGGAGAGTGGAGCAGGAGGGCTAGAGAAAGGGAGAATGAAAAGGATACAAATTGGGAGAGGGAGAAAATATTTGAGAGGAATAGGTGGGAGAGGGAGAAAGTGAAAGAGAGAGAACGAAATGGGGAGAAGGTTGAGAAGAAAAGAGACTGGGAGAGGGAGTATAAGTGGGAAAGGTCTTCTAGAGAGAGGTATGTTTCAGCTGATGATAAGAGGAAGGAGCGTGACATATTTCATAGAGGGCTGGATCAGGAGGGACAGCTTAAAACTGCACATAGATCAGTGCCAGGGAGCCGCAGTAGCATCAATTGTAGAAAAATATCTCGAGAAGCTTCCCACACATCACCCTCGGTTCACCGCCAGTCAAGTCGGCTACTGCAAGTGGAACTCAGCCCAGTGGAGAGTGCTGACAATGCTTGCCTCCAGCTCATCCCTTGCAGGATTTGCCACAGAAAATTTGCTGCAGAGAGACTAGAGAAGCACCTTCAGGTCTGTGAGAGGATGCAGCGCTCCAGACGCAAAGTCTTTGACTCCTCCAAGTACAGGGCCAAGGGAACTGACCTGGAAGAGTTCATGAAAACCAACTCAAGAACCAAGTCTCCTGAGGTATGAGTTTTTCCCCAATTTCTTTAACTTGAGGAAATAATGGTATTTTTTCTCATTTCTCATGCCATTTTTGAACCCTGGTTAATATGATTTTGGCTTGATTTACAGCTAAAGAAGAGCAACTGGAGGCAGAAACACGAGGCATTCATTCGTAATCTGCGCCAAGCCCATGTTCCAGCAACAGGTGCTTTGCATCCCCAACCACCTATCCAAGACAATGATGATTATGTGACCTGCCCTCACTGTGCCCGCCGATTTGCCCCTGGGCCAGCAGAGCGACATATCCCCAAGTGCCAGAACATCAAGAGTCGCCCTCCACCTCCCCGCCACCGCCGCTGACAAAACCAACTCATTTGCAATGATGTTTATAAAAAAGCATTCAAAACTACATTTTACATTTGAGTCATTTAGCAGAAGCTCGACCTACAATTAGTGCATTCATCTTAAAACAGCTAGATGGGACAACCACATATCTCAGTTAAAATAAGTACATTTTTCCTAAATAAAGTAGCTATCAGCAAAGTCAGTGCTAGTAGGGGGGAAAAAGTCAAGAGCGAATGTTAGTTCACAAAAGGCAATTATTTTGTATATAAAAATTGTAAAAAAATTTGGGGGGGGGGTGCTGTGGGATTATTTAATACACTTTTGAAGAGGTAGGGTTTCAGATGTTAAAACTAAAACCCTGATGCAATTTGTTACCTAAAAGCCTCTGCATCAACTTACATTCTTATAGAGCAAAATGTACAAGTATGGCGTTGTGGTTTAGTATGAGACTATTTAGTTTAAAATAACATGTTTGTTCAAAAGAACATTTTGAATTGTATATTTTTTACACATTCTTCACACTGCCTTTGAAGTGGGGGGGAACTAAACTATTTAGATGTCATGTCTAAATTGTAAATACTGTAGCAATACAGTATCAGATACTGCCGAACAAGATTGACAGTCTGCAAAAGGGTTAAAAGAAAATGAAAACCAACGAGAACAATTGGTGGATTTTGAAGCACAATAAAAAAAAAAAATACATATTTTGCTTTGTCTATAGTTCATTTCAAAATTCATCTGACCAAAATGGGTTTACATTTCTTTTACATGAAGCATAAAACAAAGGGGTCTCTATGAATGGTGGAACATAAGACCACTGTGTCGGTACAGCAATGCCATTTTATAATGTTGCATAGGGTAAGCTAAGCTAAACTAAGCTAAGCCAATGGAAGAAAAAAATATTGCAAAAATACAGTATAGGTGTAATATTTCAACATTAAACAAACTGTATAAAAAACATAGCCTATTCTTTCTATTTGTGCACAATTCTTGGTTTAAGAGTATGCAAAAGCACTAAGGAATAAGGACGTTTTTCTCTTGCACTGATAAAGGAAATTCCACCAGTGTTGTGTACTGTATCAATTAACTGCACACCAACCAAGAGTTGCAAGCCGTTGGTAAAGGACACTTAAAACACACACTTACTGTACACACACCACACAGAGTAAACAAATATACAATGTGAATATTACACTTTTAACATAGTGTCAAGGATGAATCAATACTCAAAAACAGGATGAACACAAAGACAATATAAACCTGAAAAAGAAACAGTTGAGAAAACATTTAATAGAAAAAAACAAATATTACCATTAACTTTACGAAAACAAGCTTTTCTACATTCTAGGAAGAGAACTACCGATGACATCACCTTTTACAGAAGGAAGATTAACCATAAAATGACAATTTACTCCACTTAAATACTAGTTAAAACAAATTCAAGGTTATCATCTTAAGGCAATAAAAATAAATGAATGTCTATATTGTATCAGTAGTTTGAGTTATGTAAAAGTGAACCTCATACACCATTTCTTCCAGATACAGAATAGCAAGCTGATCATCATATGAAATACACAAGATTGTAAATACTTCAATGTTAACACTAAATACTTCTTTGGTAAATTAGATGTAAGAGGGACAATATTTGGTATACATTTGGCTATTTGAAATAGTATTTAGGCTTTTAGTTTTACAGCATCACATATGAAGAACAGGGCTCAGGGCTTTTGAAATTAAATTAACAAAAAATAAGTACTTGAAATTCACATTGGAACATACTTTTGTGTGTATATATAGTGTATGTGTACACCCCTTCAAATGAGTGGATTTGGCTATTTCAGCTACACCCAGTGCTGACAGGTGTATAAAGTGTGCAAAGTTGTCATTAAGGCAAAGGGTGGCTACTTTGGAGAATCTCAAATATAATACTATTTTTGCACAGGGTCACCGCAACTCATTGCATATAGGATAGGACAGTTTTTGCTCGCGGATTTGCCCCAGCAGATCTGTCCCCATCATGGTTTGAGGCTCCTCCCTGTCCTGCCACAGGCCTGTGATCGGATTGGTGGTTGCTGTTCTTTTCAGTTCCTGCTTTGCGCAGGGTCAGATGGTTGATTGCTGATCAGAGTCTCTCGTTCTCTTTGAGCTGGTCACTGAACTGTTATGAAAGAGAACTCTTGATTAAACTTGTCTGCATAGCAATGGAGTTAATCAGTCTAGCATAGGGACTCGAGTCAGTGTTACTACACAACTTTGCCTACAGGGATCACTACAGGTGCTTGGTTGAATAAAGAGAACATACAGAAACAAAATCAATGAATGTTACATTTATATCTAAGCCAGTGGAGGCTGCTGAGGGGAGGACGGCTCATAATAATGGCTGGAACGGAGTCAATGGAATGGCATATAACAATACCATTGGCATCAAACACATGGAGACCACGTGTTTGATACCATTCCAGCAATTCCACTCTAGCCATTACCAAGAGCCCGTTCCCCAATTAAGGTGCCACCAGCCTCCTGTGACCTAGGCCTATTGGCTACATTGAGGTTCTATCAGGCATTAGTGCGTAAGCCTAAGCTTTATGTGCGCCAAATAGCCTGCACACTGATCGACAAAAGCTTTTGGGAATGGGCAGAAAAAGTTCATGTCTATCCACTGAGAGAAAAAGGCCAATGTCAGAGTTTAATTCAATAAGAGAAGCTGTGAAATGGTGTTGAAAAAAAATAGAAGGGAGGGGCCAGAAAAGTTGTTTTGGAAAGATTTGGTGAAGTGGTAAAATACTTATTGTTTTCTATTGTGTTATTGACTTGTTTATTCCATGTGTAACTGTGTTGTTTGTGTCGCACTGCTTTGCTTTATCTTGGCCAGGTCGCAGTTGTAAATGAGAACTTGTTCTCAACTCGCTTACTTGGTTAAATAAAGGTGAAATATATATATTTTTAAAAGACAATGATAGCATGTTATATGTGATGATTGTGAGGCGCTACACAAATTCGACAGTCACAAGACGGGACTTCAAATAAGCCTATGGCACGTCAAGGGAGCTGTAGCCTACTTTTCAGATGGGTTAGATGGAAACTGACTGTAGGTCTGTAACCACAGTTTTAATATTTCTTGCAGCAAATTGACACACCAAATGTACATTGACTCGACAACTGGAGTGGAGAAATACGATGTATTTCATCATCTTGAAGGTGTCATCATCTTGAATGTGAATGTGCAGTTAGCACCTCTACAGATGGTATCTATCTCTATCAGAATCATACAAGCTGATTGTATTTCCACCACATAAAAGACGCATCCAAGCCAAACTGAAATCTGATCAGAAACATGTTTGGTTTGCTCTGCAAAAGAAGCCGAGATGACAGAGACAACTTTACCAATGTCAACTAGATTGAAGCCTTCCTACCATTTACGACATTATTCTGGTGAGCAAGGGTTTATGTAGTCTTCTAGGGCAACATATAATGACAGAAGAGAAGCTGCACGCATCTAATTATAGACAAGTTGACTAACAAATAGCCTACTAAAATGTCAGAAATGATAAGAAACATAAATTACGCAAAAAACAATCCTCCACCCCCTGTCAAAAAACGTTCTACCTTCTGACTGTAGCCTACGGCGCACTTTTTATATTTGTGGGTTAGGGTCAAGTGTGGGGCCTCAGATTTTCACTTAATCATATATAAAAAATGATTTGCAATTGTGAGCAGGGGCAGGTGAACAAACAACTGACCCAAGTACCACTAGTCTATAGTGAGTAATGCTTACCTGCTTCTGTAACAACTGACCCGGGTACCACTAGTCTATAGTGAGTAATGCTTACCTGCTTCCGTAACAACTGACCCGGGTACCACTAGTCTATAGTGAGTAATGCTTACCTGCTTCTGTAACAACTGACCCGGGTACCACTAGTCTATAGTGAGTAATGGTTACCTGCTTCTGTAACAACTGACCCGGGTACCACTAGTCTATAGTGAGTAATGCTTACCTGCTTCTGTAACAATTGACCCGGGTACCACTAGTCTATAGTGAGTAATGCTTACCTGCTTCTGTAACAACTGGATCGGTGCCTCTTCGTGATTGACTGTCTCTCGAAACTGTAAAATAAAATGGCAACAACTACAGAGAAACACAGAACAAACAAGCAACTGCACCAGAATACTGTCTCAGCTAGCCTTGTGCTGTAACAATGTGTGTAAGGGGTTATCTTGCACATACCTCTGCTACCTCATTACTTGCTCTGGAGCAAGTTGGTGCCTCCCCTTCTACAGGCTCCTGCCTCCTCCAACCCGTTGACCCCTTCACAGCCCATATGAGCGGTCTAAAGAAATAACACTTGGTTAGGTTGAGATATTAGCACTGGTTGCGTTTGTCATAACCGAGAGGCAGGTGCGTTTGTCATAACCGAGAGGCTTTTCTCAGTGGCGGCAGCAGCCTTCACCTCCTGCAGGTCATCATAGAGCAGTGTGGCGCTCTGAGAAAGAAGGAGCCAGTGGGCCAGGTATTCAGCCTCTGGAATCGGGATGAACTCTGCATCCTGTAGTTCCTGTTAGGGAGGATGGACAGGGAGGGACACCAACATTCAGTGGCCATAACCCTCTTTGTTCAGGCTTTTATTATGCTTGTTGTTTTGAGTTCAAACTTGGCGCAGCCAGACGGGGCAAGAGCTGTCGCAAGTCTGGTTCGTCAGAGATGTTATGGAGGTCTTGATGTGTCGCTCGTCTGTGTCATCCTCCTTAGTGCCCCCCCCAATCACCCTTCATGTAGCCCTGGCTCACTCTCCAGATCCACAGTGGAGGTAGAGGCCTGGCCCAGGCTTTAGTGTGAACCGACAAACACCAGGACACACCATGTGGTCAGTACAGTACCACACTGGTATAAAACTATTGACCTGTTCAGATTGTGAATGTAATGATTAAGTAACCAGAGAGACCATGGCCATCTTACTTACCATTGCCAATTAAAAGTCCACTGCTGATTGAGCAGATAGTTTTAGAGTTGAGAACCTTTTCTGTAAACAGGGAACATAATCAATCTCAACTGTATTTTTCAATAAATTATTAGCTGGTGTTAGAACAGAAGTTTAGTGGCTAACCCATGATGAGAATGGTGTGCCAGCCGTGACAGGAGTGGTATGGCACATGGTGGAGGGAGCCTAAAATGGGTTGTGGTAAAGCATTCCCAGGCATCTGTTCCCTGCTTTTCCCCAGGAAAAGATCTGTCTGAAAGGATAAGAGATTAGCCAATATCCTTCCAGAACCTAAACAGGGAATCTACCGGTACTCTCCATTAGATTGAGTCCTACTTTTGTAGCTCAGAGCAGAGGACTCCCTGCTAACAGAATAAAGCAAAGAAAAAAAACAAGCACCACAACTCTAAGCTGCATACACACATTAAACAGCATATTCAACAACATGCTGCAACAAATGTTGAACAAATGTTGAAGTTTAGTTGTTTTTCTGACCCTCTGTGGCTGCGATGGTGTCCGCAGGACACTTTGCTGACCACCTCCCCTCCCCCAAAAGACCCCAACAAGAGCTGGATGCCCTGGTGCTTCTTGAAGTCCTTCACACCAAGCTGACCATATTTTTTTGCAGCCAAAGGTCATCAGCCTGCAAGGTCAGAGTTCAGTCAGAACCATGTCTTGATATAAAATTCTACATACTTTCAATTGGGGATCAGAAAAAAAGAGAGCAGAGTCTGGTAGCTGTACAGTTGATGGCAGCAGTACAGTTGATGGCAGCAGTGTGGGTCTTCACAGCAGAAATTACTTGCATCTTATACCTGGCCATCTGCTTGACCAAAGTGAGTGTAATGGTGTATGGTATCCTCTGGTAGGCCTGATATTGAAGGAAGAAAACTTAAATCTCCATCATTAATTGCATTATTCCTTATTTTAAAGCAATGAGAAGAGGCTGTGAGTGGATCCTAGTATGTTGAATGTGATGCTGTACCTCTCCAGGAAGGTTTAAGGTTGATTGTTGTTCCCACAGGCCAGGCCTTTGCCAGAAGGTTCCATCAAGGCCACAGATGAGATACTGGCTCATTTGGGAATCTCCACCTGTGAACGCCAGACGATACACAACATTAAGCTTCCTATCGATTTAAATGGTGCATTCAAACACATTTTCATTAATTTGTCTGGATGATGAAATTGAGACGTCATTGCCCCTTTCCCCATGAGCAGAATTAAATGATATGTTCAAGCTCTCTGCTGGAAACTAGAGGGCAGGATCTTACTTGCATGAGGGAGTTAAAGTCATCCTCACAGTCCTGGCCAAGACTGAGGAAAAGGCCAACTTCATAAATGAATTATGTACCTCATCGTAGCTCCATCTACTGGCAAGATAAGGTGGGACAACGGATATGGAGCTTGAGGGAGGCATGGTGGTAGACATACAGTACTGCTGTGTAGCTCAGTATACACTGTTCTGGTACATACCGGGCTCTCCACAGCCCCAGGAGTAGATGTCTCCCCTGTGGGTCAGCACCACCACATGGTTGTCTGCACAGGACACCTGCCTGACAGGCCACACCTCAAAGAATTCCAACAGCACAGGCTCTAGCACCTACATGCCCTGCTCGTTCTCCACTCCAATACAGCCATAGCAGTCAGAACCAAACATGTACATCAGGTCCTCCTCTGAAACGAAACAGCATGTTGTCAAACTAGACCAAATCTGTCTGAATTGTATCGGTGTTGTAAAAAGACAGAAACCGAGCCCTCCCACTGTAAACATCCTATTCTACTGGAGTAGTGCCGAGGACCGAGCACATCCCCATTCTCATCGACGGGGCTGTAGTGGAGCATGTTAGGAGCTTCAAGTTCCTTGGTGTCCACATCACCAACAAACTAGAATGGTCCAAACACACCAAGACAGTCATGAAGAGGGCACGACAAAGCCTATTCCCCCTTAGGAAACTAAAAAGATTTGGCATGTGTCCTGAGATCCTCAAAATGTTCTACAGTTGCAACTGGTGGTTGCATCACTGCCTGGTACGGCAATTGCTCGGGCTCTGACCGCAAGGCACTACAGAGGATAGTGCGTACAGCCCAGTACATCACTGGGGCTAAGCTGCCTGCCATCCAGGACCTCTACACCCGGCGGTGTCAGAGGAAGGCCCTAACAACTGTCAAAGACCCCAGCCACCCCAGTCATAAATTGTTCTCTGCTACCGCATGGCAAGCGGTACCAGAGAGCCAAGTCTAGGACAAAAAGGCTTCTCAACAGTTTTTACCCCCAAGCCATAAGACTCCTGAACAGGTAATCAAATGGCTACCCGGACTATTTGCATTGTGTGCCCCCCCAACCCCTCTTTCTACGCTACTGCTACTCTGTTTATAATATATGCATTATATGCATTATGTCATACAGTATACTTTAGCTATCCATACAGACACATGGCACTGCTCGTGGTTACAATTAGCTATACACTCGCTGCTATCATTTTTCACACCTGCCTCCAAACAGAAGTCATGTCCCTGTGGCAGAGTGAAGAGCCATGGATGGAGCAGACTACAAATACAGCAGGCGTATGCCCACAAAGGGACAGAACAACCACACTGCTCTCTGGACTTGATTTGGTTTGAGTATCCAGTCTGCCCACCAAATCTGTTCACTGAATGTAATCAGCTCTGCAGTAACTATAATGACTGTGTGTTAACTTCATTCAGCACTACGTAATTGAGATCTACATGGTCAACATAACACCAGAAAAGCACAGCTTTCCAGGCTAATACTTACAATGTTATCACACAACTTTACAAGGTTTGTTTTAGTTAGGAAGATATTCAGCGTCTTGAAATCCCTTCAAGAGAAGAATAAAATAGGTCAGAAAAAAGACAACTGTGACCAGACCTAATAATAAGGACTTTTGTATTCATAACCAACACAGCTTACATACAATACAAATAATCAAAGCAGCTCATAGCACAATCATTGAGGAAAGTTTGGACCCAACCCTGGAATTGACCTCTACAGGATACCAACCTTATGAATGTGAGCCACTGCAGAGGTAACTTGGTACAGGTACCATATGACAACCTAGGGGAATTTAAGATGTTTTAGATATTAAAAACTGTCAGGGAAAAGATGAAGTTGAATGTTCACAATTGTTCTTATCTAGAACAAAGTCAGAGCCATTGTGTGTAGGTACAATACACCCTTACATCATGTTGTGTTTCACTTTCATACCTCCTCAGTGAAGCGTTTCCCCTTCCCCTTCTGTTGGTTGATTTTATAAAAAGG